>NW_024070188.1:4059349-4073963 GCF_014754425.2 Oryx dammah | reverse complement strand
ATTTTTCACTCACTGTTCATTTTTCACTCACTGTTCATTTTTCACTCACTGTTCATTTTTCACTCACAAAACCATCAGTCATGTTTATCCGTATCACTACCTGTTGCATTAAGGTAATGAACTATCACCTGAAGAACTATGATAATGACTGGGCTATTACTGAGGTTTTAAACCATTTATAGTTACCAAGCCCACCTAATCCTATGGATTTTGGTTATATGTGGTAGTTTCCACTGTAGAAAAAAGTGTTTGTATTTGTGAATTAAAATATTTCCCCATAAAAAATAAAGAAGAAATCTTGCCAATTTAAAGACTATATATTCAACTTCAGTGACCTCTGAAGAATGTGGAAATAGAAACAGAAGCCCAGTACTGTGAGCAGAGACTAACAGACTTAGAACCCAGTAGAAACTGATGAAAGCTAATCCTGGAGAAATAAGAGATTTGAAGCAGGTGTTCAGGGGTGTATGTGTGTAAGGGAATTAAAACTTTCTTAAAAATACTCTTGAAAAAGATTGTTTTAAGTAAAGTTTAAGCAAGTACAGGTGCATAGATTAATAATTTTACACAAAAGTAACAGTTTTATAACCAGTATTAAAGGGGGAGGAAATATTGGCTGTAAATCAACTCACTGAACATTTCTTCCATTTAAAAAAAATTTAACTTTTAAATACATTTTTTATTCTGAGGCTAACAGTCAGAGACAAATGGAATGGGCAATTAGGTTTGAAGCAAAGGCTCAATGGAAAATGTTATGCATCAGTACCTTATTGCTTTACTTTTATTTCTCTTAGATATTATCTTAGTGGGAAATATCTATCTCTAAATATTTTGTTTTCTGATTTTCCCATAGTTTGGGATTCAGTACTGATGAACATAATTAATTTAACTATAAGCCCTGAAGCACTTTTTTTGTTCATAGTAGATTGTACATATCATGTCCCATTTCTGATTGAAAACCTATCATTACCATATGGAGGGCTGATATGCTACTATCCTTTGCCACAAGTCCTGCTCATAAGAGCTCAACAAGCAGGCTTGCCTTTTAAACTACTTTCTGTTGTTGCTGTTGTAAAGTCACTAAGTTGTATCCAATTCTTTGTGTCCCCATGAACTGCAGCAGGCCAGGCTTCTCTGTCCTTTACTATCTCCTGGAGTTTGCTCAAATTCATGTTCATTGAATTGGTGATGCTATCTAACCATCTGATCTTCTACTGCCCCCTTCTCCTTTGGCCTTCGATCTTTCCCAGCATGAAGGTCTTTCCAATGAGTCAGCTTTTTGCATCATACGGAAAAGAGTATTGGAACTTCAGTGTCAGTCCTTCCAATGAATATTCAGGATTGATTTCCTTTAGGATTGGTCAGTTTGATCTCCTTGCAGTTCAAGGGACTCTCAAGAGTCTTCTCCAGAAGCACACTTTGAAAACATCATTTCTTCAGCACTCAGCCTTCTTTATGATCCAACTCTCAAATCTGCATGTGATTACTGAAAAAACCATAGCTTTGATATTATGGACTTTTGTTGGCAAAATGATGTAACTAATAGCATTAATTAATCCCTCAATGTGATGCCTTTATAACTATGTTAAATGATGTATCTCTTTTTTAACTCATGAATTTTATGCATATATCTGAATTCACAATTAGATTCCAGACTTAGAGCATATAAAATCCCTATCTGCCTCCCCTACAATACTTTTTATTGGTTCCTGTAACTGAGCAGGATCCTATGGCCTTCCCAGAATAGACCCTACCAATGTCCACCTGTCTTTTGTCTGTGGAAAAACTTTAAGCAAAGAACACATTTAATTAAAAAATAGAAAATATAGAAAGAAAGGTAACAGTCAAGCAAGAAAAAAATAATAATACTTTAGTCATTAAACAAAGTCAAAGACCTAGTTCTTCTTAAGGACTATAGATAAGAGTTTGAGCCACATCTTGGAACTACCTTGGCAGATACTGAAACCCTACCAGGTGGAAGAAGTTAACTGTGTGCTCCCCACAAGCATGTAGACGCCAGACCAGTAGGAACCAGAAGGTTGATGATGCTGACTTTCACTTATCTCACAACTAACCAATGAAAAGAATGTTCATGAGCTGACTGTGGTTTGCTCCTTGAACACAATAAGACTCCTCACTAGCCTCTCCTGGGTGGAAAGCAGTATTGAGGGCATTAGCCCGATGTATATTGTCACCCTGTTTATTTAACTTCTATGCAGAGTACATCATGAGAAACGCTGGGCTGGAAGAAGCACAAGCTGGAATTAAGATTTCCAGGAGAAATATCAATAATCTCAGATATGCAGATGACACCACCCTTATGGCAGAAAGTGAAGAGGAACTAAAAAGCCTCTTGATGAAAGTGAAAGAAGAGAGTGAAAACATGGCATCTGGCCCCATCATTTCATGGGAAATAGATGGGGAAACAGTGGAAACAGTGTCAGACTTTATTTTGGGGGGCTCCAAAATCACTGCAGATGGTGATTGCAGCCATGAAATTAAAAGATGCTTGCTCCTTAGAAGGGAAGTTATGACCAACCTAGATGGCATATTCAAAAACAGAGACATTATTTTGCCGACTAAGGTCCGTCTAGTCAAAGCTATGGTTTTTCCTGTGGTCTTGTATGGATGTGAGAGTTGGACTGTGAAGAAAGCTGAGTGCCAAAGAATTTATGCTTTTGAACTGTGGTGTTGGAGAAGACTCTTGAGAGTCCCTTGGATTGCAAGGAGATCCAACCAGTCCATTCTGAAGGAGATCAGTCCTGGGATTTCTTTGGAAGGAATGATGCTGAAGCTGAAACTCCAATACTTTGGCCACCTCATGCGAAGAGTCGACTCTTTTGCTGGAAAGGATTGGGGGCAGGAGGAGAAGGGGATGACCGAGGATGAGATGGCTGGATGGCATCACCAACTCGATGGACATGAGTTTAAGTGAACTCTGGGAGTTGATGATGGACAGGGAGGCCTGGCATGCTGCGATTCATTGGTTCACAGAGTCGAACACAACTGAGCGACTGAACTGAACTGAACTGAACTGAACTGAACTGAACTGAGCCTGATGTGGCCTCCTTTATCTGGCAAAGCAACAAAGTCTTCCTTTCTACTTCATCCCAAACTCTGTCTCCATATTTCAGAGATGCCAAGTTTTGGCAACATTCCTAATGTATCTGTGTAAGGGTTGCTTTTTTTTTTACTCTGAAAAAAAGGGTTGCTTAGTAACATCTTTAAAAATCTACTAAATAAATGAAGAAATAATACTTTTGCTTTAGGAGGTTGGAATGTTTGCTTGAAATCTAAAGGGAGATACTATTAAAAAATGTGATAGTTCAAAGGAGGAAATGTTTTAATAAAACCATTTACAACTTAATTTTCCATTTACTTACTATATCCCAAATTCATATAGTTGTTTCAAATAAACATTTCTGTGTACCTATTGGAAAACTGATAATATAATAAGCAGTCATTAAATGTTGGCTATTTTGTCTATTTTTTTCTTTTTTGATATTTATAAGAGTTAAGATTTACAGAGTTTAAACCTTTATAAGTCTTTTAAAAGTTATAATTAGAAATGTATGAAGAAACATATTGCTGACAAAAGCAGTTAAATCATGTAGATTAGATGGATTTTTTATGAAGTTTTCATTTTCCTTTAGACAAGTTCATTTTTATTTCTAGCTTCAAACATTTGGATCACTAGAAGAACTTCTGGATTCCAGAGTACAAAGACACTGAAATATGCTTTTTTCTCTGCTTGAAGATAATAACCTATTCATGGGAAACTCAATGCAGAGATTTGTCAACCTAAAATCCCATATTACCTTCAGAAATATAGGATTTGAAGTTTTCAAATTATAATGGAGGATGTTTTAAATTTTGAGCATTCATATGATTTCTTACCTTAAATCTGGTTTAACATTTTCAAAGCTTTTTACAATCATTACTTTGTCACACTGTTTTCTTTAGAGTATGTCAGTGAACCATTTTAGGTTTGGCATTCCAACATTTATTTGGTCTGCCTCTAGACATATGACCATGTCTGTGACCAGCTTTGCTTCTTGCTTCTTAAGAAAGAGAAATTTCCCTGAAAACAGTAAATGTGTTAGACAAAAGAGATCAAAACAGAGAGTAAAAATAAGACAGAACCATGCAGCTTCATTTATGTGACCCATGGTGTGCAAAGCATTGGAAGCAAAATTGAATATGATTGAGTAGAAGATAATAAAATCTGTGGATTTCCAGTTGAGAAGGAATTTGTTCTGCCCTTTCAGTTATAACTGCAATTATGGAAGCATTATCACAAACAAAAGGAAATTATCTTCAGTAATCAGAATACATCATAACTGGCTGGCCAGAGTTCAGGGAGTTCAGAGGCAGTTACAATTGAATACTGTTCAGACAGTGGTGACAGACCCATTCTCATTGATTGAAAAGGACAAAAACTGAATAAACTATTCTAGTGGTTTCAAAACCAAAAAAAAGTTAAGATATTTCTGATATTAGGAAGACTTACTGTTGACCCATTCCGTGTGCTCTCTCAGAAGAACATATGTTGAGAAGCTCCCCCCAATGATTATTAAAATGCCTCTACTTTTAAGACAAAGGCCACACCAGTGTTTCCTATGCTAAGCTTGGGGTTACTCTTCAATCTGCTTGCCTCATATTGTCACACTTAAAAGATTCTAAAGAAGAGCCTATATAGTGAAAGACTTTCTAATTGTAAGCAAAGAGGCATCGGCACAGCTGTGACTGCCTTTTCTCTCTTCCTACTATCCGGAAACTCATATAGCCTCTGCAGATAATTAAGATTTTTGATTTCTTTCTCCAGCAGAGACCTCAGATGAAGTACATATTCCAGAGGAATAATTCATCCACAGAATACAAGTAAAGTATGGTATTTGGTGCTGGCCCCCAGCCCATGCTGAAAGAGGGGACAAAAAACAATGTCAGTGCAAAATGTTTGTTCTTGGAAAAAACTGTCTTTCCTACTGTTTATCATATTACGGTAAGAGTTAATATAAATTGTATTTTCCTTAATTAATTAACAAACTATACTTTGGCTGTTCCGTTGATCTTTCTTTATATATATATATTAATTTATGATTAAATATTAATGGGGGCTGGACCTTCTCTAATTCATATAACTCAACCATGAAGTAAGCTAAAAACTCTGATGGAAAATGAACAATGAAGTCTGAACAGCCCAGCCCTTCCTTGTAAAAGAGGACACAACAGAATGGGGCTCAAGAAAGAACTTAAGGTTAACAATTAAAATGAAATAGTTCCATAGTATAAGCTAAATTCGCATTTATTTAGGGACCTGAGATTCCCTTAGTCCCACCCTGTCACTTAACAGAGGTGAGGCTCAGGTCACTAGATTTACCCAAGCTAGGGAGTCAGCTCTGGGCAAAGTGAGAATCAGAATCTCATTCTTCTCCTGAAGTAATATACATTCTGTTCCAGCAAGCTGCTTCATTCAGATATCACATAGTTAAGCCTGCTCATTTATAGTAGGAAAGCTAGAGCATACAAGGTTTGTGAGACTATGTTCTAAAGAAAGAAAATTTGAATGCTTCACTGGGGCAAAGAAGATAAGCATTATGAGAAATTTTTAAAAATGCTATATTCAATGAAAAGAGAATATCAGAGCAATGGTGAAAAAGAAACATCAGAAGATCAGTCTGGGAGAGTAGATGGGGCTGAGAAATAGAACTGAACTACCAGGAACAAGGGAGTTTCCTCTTGGCCACTCCTCAACCCAAATCTACTCCCCACTCTGCCAGTCAATATCTGAAACCTTTTGAAAGCAGATGTCTTAGGTAAAAGGAGAGAACTTTGTGTCATAGAGTCTCCTAAAGATCAAGGAAAACCCTATGAAAGAAATGATCATGAGAGATGATTTTTTTTTTTTTAAACTAGTAGGGCAGAAAGAAGGAAGCAATACAGGCAAAAGACTGATGGTGATATAAATATCAACTGAATGAATATTCAATAACCTATAGGCAGCAGGCTGACAATAGCCAGTGAACAGGTTGAAGAATGGCATAGAGTATCTCTGATAACTCTCAAGGAAACACCCCTCACTACTAGGGCTTCTTAAAGGAAAGAGCTAAACACTCAGACTGTTGAAAGGATAAATGTTAGAAGAAAAAAAAAAAAAAAAAAACTCATAACACAGGTAAGGAAGCCCAAGGGCTCAAGGGAATAACAGAGGAAGGATATTTCCTTGGGGAAAAAAATGGGCTTCTTATTAGGCAGAGAGCTAGGATTTCAATAAAAAACTGTTATTCAAAAAAACAAAAACAAAACAAACAAACAAAAAAAAAACAGGGTGTTTAAGAGTGATGCTTTCATATCCATAGGCCACAAATTATTGTTTGTTTGTTTTTATCTGCACACAAAGGTTGGCAGAGGAAAAAAGAAAAAAAATTAATACAAGATAAAATAAGAATGATAGAGCACCAATCTGAGGCCATTTAGCATAGGAAAGCAACTCCTTCATCGTGAAGTTGCTCAGTTGTGTCCGACTCTTTGTGACCCCATGGACTGTAGCCCACCAGGCTCCTCCATCCATGGAGCTCCTTACCTGACACAAAAATTAGATTCCTATTCCAACAATTCTTTATGACAAAAAATGGTTTGAATGACTCTACTTTATCTATAGAGCTCTGTTTATTCCAGTGCTATTTTCTTAGTTTTGCGATTAACCAAGAAAGTTGTTAATTGGCCTTTAATACACCTTCCTCTCCCTTTTTACAGGAAAAGCCTAAAGGAAGTGTGATTGGCTTCCCAGGTGGTTCAGCAGGAAAGAATCTGCCTGCAATGTAGGAGACATAAGAGACTCAGGTTCTATCCCTGGGTTAGGAAGATTCCCTGGAGTAGGAAATGGCAATCCTTGGCAGAAAAATCCCATGGACAGAGTAGCCTGATGGGCCACAGTCCATTTGGTTGCAAGGAGTAAGACATGACTGAACTACTGAGCCCACATGCATGAGTAGCCATGTTGCAGAAAGAATCCTGACTCCATGTTGAAACTGTTTCTTTGACGCTGACCCTTATTTACTTATTGCCAGGCTTGTCATTATAATCACACATAATGGCCTACCTCTGGAGAAGGAAATGGCAGCCCACTCCAGTATTCTTGCCTGAAGCATCCCGTGGACAGAGGAGCCTGGCAGACTACAGTCCGTGGAGTCGTACAGTTGGACACAACTGAAATGACTTTGCATGGCATGGCAATGGCCTGCCTCAGAGAATCCTACCCCTCTGCCTGACTGTTCAGCTAAAGTGCCTTTGTTCATAACCTTGCCTATGGCAGGAAGAAAAAACTTAACACACCCTCCTGCCTGAGGCTTGTTATTTTAGGAGATATTTGCAAGAATTAACTGGTCTTTTTACGTTGTTTCCTCACCTATCCCCATCTCTGATCCATAACAGAACTTAACATCCATACCCCAAAAAGATGGTTATTTGAGAGATTAGTCTGCCATCTTCTCAGTCACCCAGCTCTCTGAATAAAATCATATCCCTTACCTCAACACCTTGTCTCTGACTCATTGGTCTATCATGCAGTAAGCAGAGTGAGCTAGGACTTGGTAACAACCAGAAAGCAGTCATCAGAGAGAGATAAGAATAGAAGAAATACAAAAGGAGAAAAATAGCAAAATATATGAGACAACTAACATTGCACTGCCCTAACTAGAGTTGATAAATAAACCTCTTTCTTTTCTCTAGCTTCCTTCCAGAGCCTATATAGCTAGGAATTAGTACCTAGAACAGAGAGGAACTGGGAGTGTGTGGGACGTAGAGGCCTTGACTGAGACTGACCTAACTCCACTTTCCAAAGCAGATTACTGAGAAGTCTGCATCTGTCCATGATGTACTAGGCTGTCCATGTTTAAAATAAAATTCTTCACATTTCCCCATTGGTTAAGTTGATTTCTGGATGTCTCATTTGAGGGAAGTGCCTCACTGTAAGAAATAGTGATTGACAGCAAAATTTGGTGATTGCTTGGTTCTAAATAATACTACAGTTTGTTATGGATTGAATTGTGTCCCCTCAAAAAAAAAATGCATTAAAGTTCTAATCTCAGGTGCTTGGAATGTAATCTTATTTGGAAATAGGGTTATTACAGATGTAATTAATTAAAGTCATACTTGAAGTAGAGTAGGCTTTTAATTCAATATGACCAGTGTCCTTATAAGAAGAGGACATTTTGGTCACAGAGAAGATAGTAATGAGATGACAGAGGTAGAAATTACACTGTTATGCCTACAAAGGAATAAATCCCAAGGACAGCTGGAAAATACAAAAGCTGGGAAGTGGCAAAGAAAAGATTCTCCCTTAGAGCCATCAAAGAGAACTTGACCCTTTCACCAACTTGATATTAGACTTCCAACCTCCAGAACCACAAGAATATCAATTCCTGTGGTTTTTAGTCAGGGAATTTTTGGTTCTTTGTTTCCAAGGCACTGGGAAACCTATATGCCGTGAATACTGAAAGCAACCATAAGTCTGTTACCGAATTCAAGCTCATACTGCTCACCACATTACAGGCCAATACCTTGAGAGATGAATCAGTGGGGCAAGGAACAGCAAGTTTACTTGAAAAACCAGCTGACAGAGAAGATGGTGGCCTAATGTCTCAAAGAACCAACTTAGTAAGAATCCAGGCTTCTTTCATACCAAAAGGGGAGACAGTGTCATTGGTTGTTGCAAACTTCTTGGTGTCAGAATCCTTGGTCTTGTGACTGTCTGTGTAGATCAGGACACAATGTTCTTGTGAATCTCCAACGAGATAAATGTTACTCTCTGTTCTGCAAATTTCTATCTCTATATGAATGACAAAATATTATATCTTTAAAGGTCAGAGCCTTGAGAACAGGCTCTCCTATATATGTCAGAGTATAGGCAATATTCTTTTTGCTTGTAGCAAAAGCAATAGAGCACAAAGTTTAAAGTAGAAGAAACATATCTATTAATAAAATGGAGTCATATTTGTTCTTATTTTTCACATGCCCTTTCACTGCTAGCCCTTTATGGAATATCCCCCAAATTAGGATTTAATCACTTTTTAAAGCTAGTAGCCATAAAAATACAGCAGGAAGGCCAAATCTGTGTTTGTTTGCTTTATAAATACATTTTTATCAGAATACAGCTATATACATTTGTTTATAAATTTCTTGTGATTACTTTTATATTACAATGGCAGAGTTTCTGCTAAGTCATTTCAGTTGTGTCCAACTCTGTGCGACCCCATAGATGGCAGCCCACCAGGCTCCCCCATCCCTGGGGTCCTCCAGGCAAGAACACTGGAGTGGGTTGCCATTTCCTTCTCCAATGCATGAAAGTGAAAAGTGAAAGTGAAGTCGTCCAGTCATGTCCGACTCTTCACGACCCCATGGACTGCAGCCTACCAGGCTCCTCTGTCCATGTGATTTTCCAGGCAAGAGTACTGGAGTGGGGTGCCATTGCCTTCCCCAAATGGCAGAGTTGAGTAGATGTAATAGAACTGTATGCCTCACAAAGCTGAAAATATTTATTATCTGATCTTTATGGGAAAAATTGTTAACCTCTCATCCAAACTTAGCTACAATTTGATACTTTTAATCACTATATGAGATAGAAATGTTAACACACAAAAATATAGAAATCACTGATAGAATTTTTCAAAATATGGTAAAGAATCTGTCTGCAATGCAGGAGATGCAGTAATGTGGGTTCGATCTCTGGGTGGAGAATATCCCCTAGAGGAAGAAAGGGCAATTCCCTCCGGTATTCTTCCCTGGAGAATCCCATGGACAGAGGAACTTGGTGGATTATGGTCCACGAGATCACAGAGTCATATATGACTGAAGTGACTGAACACAGCACACATGTTATTTGCTATTGTCACAATGTCCTCCAAAACTTAGATTTTACTTCTTCCTGAAGACAGAAAATATAAGAAGTCTGAAAATTCCTGAGGCTTTGAGCTACCTTATTCAGGTTGAAGGTAGACAAACAGGGTTAGTGCGCACAATTTAAGGCCAAACCCACAGTTTATGGCCCACAGTTTAGGGTTATTATTCAGTTCAGTTCAGTTCAGTGCAGTCACTCAGTCATGTCTGACTCTTTGCAACCCCATGAATCACAGCACGCCAGGCCTCCCTGTCCATCACCATCTCCTGGAGTTCACTCAGACTCACGTCCATCAAGTCCATGATGCCATCCAGCCATCTCATCCTCGGTCGTCCCCTTCTCCTCCTGCCCCCAATCCCTCCCAGCATCGAGTCTTTTCCAATGAGTCAACTCTTCGCATGAGGTGGCCAAAGTACTGGGGCTTCAGCTTTAGCATCATTCCTTCCAAAGAACACCCAGGGTTGATCTCCTTCAGAATGGACTGGTTGGATCTCCTTGCAGTCCAAGGGACTCTCAAGAGTCTTCTCCAACACCACTGTTCAAAAGCATCAATTTTTTGGCTCTCAGCTTTCTCCACAGTCCAATTCTCACATCCATACATGACCACAGGAAAAACCATAGCCTTGACTAGATGGACCCTAGTCGGCAAAGTAATGTCTCTGCTTTTGAATATACTGTCTAGGTTGGTCATAACTTTTCTTCCAAGGAGTAAGCATCTTTTAATTTCATGGCTGCAATCACCCTCTACAGTGATTTTGGAGCCCCAAAAAAATAAAGTCTGACACTGTTTCCCCATCTATTTCCCATAAAGTGATGGGACCGGATGCCATGACTTCGTTTTCTGAATGTTGAGCTTTAAGCCAACCTTTTCACTCTCCTCTTTCACTCTCATTAACAGGATTTTTAGTTCCTCTTCACTTTCTGCCGTAAGGGTGGTGTCATCTGCATATCTGAGGTTATTGATATTTCTCCCAGCAGTCTTGATTCCAGCTTGTGCTTCTTCCAGTCCAACGTTTCTCATGATGTACTCTGCATAGAAGTTAAATAAGCAGGGTGACAATATACAGCCTTGACACACTCCTTTTCCTATTTGGAACCAGTCTGTTGTTCCATGTCCAGTTCTAACTGCTGCTTCCTGACCTGCATACAGATTTCTCAAGAGGCAGGTCAGGTGGTCTGGTATTCCCATCTCTTTCAGAATTTTCCACAGTTTATTGGGACCCACATAGTCAAAGGCTTTGGCATAGTCAATAAAGCAGAAATACATGTTTTTTCTGGAACTCTCTTGCTTTTTCCATTATCCAGCAGATGTTGGCAATTTGATCTCTGGTTCCTCTGCTTTTTCTAAAACCAGTTTGAACATCTGGAAGTTCGCAGTTCACGTATTGGTGAAGCCTGGCTTGGAGAATTTTGAGCATTACTTTACTAGCATGTGAGATGAGTGCAATTGTGCGGTAGTTTGAGCATTCTTTGGCATTGCCTTTTTTTTTTTTGGATTGGAATGAAAACTGACCTTTTCCAGTTCTGTGGCCACTACTGAGTTTTCCAAATTTGCTGGCATATATATTGTCACCCTGCTTATTTAACTTCTATGCAGAGTACATCATGAGAAACACTGAACTGGAAGAAACACAAGCTGGAATCAAGATTGCTGGGAGAAATATCAATAATCTCAGATACGCAGATGACACCACCCTTATGACAGAAAGTGAAGAGGAACTAACAAGCCTCTTGATGAAAGTGAAAGAGGAGAGTGAAAAAGTTGGCTTAAAACTCAACATTCAGAAAACGAAGATCATGGTATCCAGTCCCATCACTTCATGGGAAATAGATGGGGAAACAGTAGAAACAGTGCCAGACTTTATTTTTTTGGGCTCCAAAATCACTGCAGATGGTGACTGCAGCCATGAAGCTGAAAGACGCTTACTCCTTGGAAGAAAAGTTATGACCAACCTAGATAGCATATTCAAAAGCAGAGACATTACTTTGCTGACTAAGGTCCGTCTAGTCAAGGCTATGGTTTTTCCTGTGGTCATGTATGGATGTGAGAGTTGGACTGTGAAGAAGGCTGAGTGCTGAAGTACTGATGCTTTTGAACTGTAGTGTTGGAGAAGACTCTTGAGAGTCCCTTGGACTGCAAGGAGATCCAACCAGTCCATTCAGAAGATCAACCCTGGGATTTCTTCGGAAGTAATGATGCTGAAGCTGAAACTCCAGTTCTCTGGCCACCTCATCTGAAGAGTTGACTCACTGGAAAAGACTCTGATCCTGGGAGGGATTGGGGTCAGGGGGAGAAGGGGACCACAGAGGATGAGATGGGTGGATGGCATCACTGACTCGATGGACATGAGTCTGATTGAACTCTGGGAGCTGGTGATGGACAGGGAGGCCAGGCATGCTGCAATTCATGGGGTCACAAAGTCAGACACGACTGAGCGACTAAACTGAACTGAACTGAGTGCAGCACTTTCACAGCATCATCTTTCAGGATTTGAAATAGCTCAACTGGATTTCCATTACCTTCACTAGCTTTGTTCGTAGTGATGCTTTCTAAGGCCCACTTGACTTCACATTCCAGGATGTCTGGCTCTAGATGAATGATCACATCATCGTGATTATCTGGGTCTTGAAGATCTTAACCTGACAAATGGAGGGAGTGTTCCTGTACCTTTTGTACATTGTTGTTGCCAAGGGGGAGGATGTGGTGGTTTAATGACCAGATGAACTCATAGCTTCCCTGGAGTTTAATTCCATTAGTTTTTGCTGGAAAAAATGCTCACCCAGGCTATGTTACAGACCTTAAATAGTAACAGCATCAGCAACAAAAGCAAAAGAATTTCCTAATATAGAAAGGAGAGACAGGACTCCTGAGCAAAGTCATTGAAAATGTGATTGATGCTTCCTTACCACAAGCACATCTTCTTCTTTTCATATGTTTTGGAGCATCTCATGTTATCCTTTCAAAATTTCTTCAAAAAATAACACCAGATAGCATCAGTAAGTCTGCCTAATTTGGAAAAAGTAAAAATACTCAGTGAAAGAATGATGTTTTCTACCTAGTATTAATTCTACTCTTCTTCTTTGGTGACAGAATTCCAACTATGCTCCGGATGGTACCATGCATACTTAAAAGACACCACTTCCCAGACTCTTCTACAGCAAGTTTGGCTGCACAATTATGTTCCAGCCAAGGAGATTTAATAGTTGATAGGAATATTTCTTAATGGAAAACCAAATACTTGATAAACACTCCTTCATTTCTTCCTCCAAATTCTTGTTTTAAGTGCTCTATTTTTGACAGCTGCCATGGCCCTTTAAAGAAAGGAGAGGAATCATATTTTAAGCTTGACAAATGAGATATATAGAAGAAAATTTAATCCCCAAGGCTATCCTGAAGCTGCCATATTGTACTTTACGATATTTGAAACGTGAAGAAACTCCCTGAATCTTGTTTAGCTACTGTTAATTTTAATTTCTATGATATACAGTCTCCTCCACCACTACCATATTCTTCATATTGGAAATGAAAAGACTCAGAATTGTTCACCACTCTCTGACTAACACCTTTGAAATGAGAATGGTTATCAAACATACTTCAGCAATACAAAATATATTCAATGATACAAAAAGTAATGATAAAAATAGTAAACATATTATTAAATATAAATAAAAATTTGCTTAAATAAAAATAGGAATGATCATAAGTATGATACCAGGAAGTAATGAGGGACAGTGAAAATAGATATTACTCTAGACTTTAATATAAAGCATATTAGTTCAAGGTAACCACTAGAAGAATCAAAGAAAATATATAAATTTTAAACATTTAAAAAATTGTGTTGCATGTGTCTAAATGACAATTAATGCTATTTTGAACATACACAAAGAGTTGGATAAAAAAGTAAAACATATGCCCAAAATATCCAAATCTCTAAATCATGTATTGATTTAATTTCCTTAACCATTTATAAATTTTATCTGTATACTGCCTATCATGAATTTACTCACAGAAGACAAAATAATAGTTTTCTTCAAGATTTAGTCAAGAAAATTGGATATATCAAAATAATATTTCATTCAAACATGGGCACAATAAAGGACAGAAATTGGAAAGACATAATAGAAATAGGAGATCAAATTGCCAACATCTGCTGGATCATCAAGAAAGCAAGGGAGTACCAGAAAAACATCTATTTCTGCTTTATTGATTATGCCAAAGCCTTTAACTGTGTGGATCACAATAAACTGTGAAAATTCTGAAAGAGATGGGAATACCAGACCACCTGACCTGCCTCTTGAGAAATCAATTTGCAGGTCAGGAAGCAACAGTTAGAACTGGACATGGAACAACAGACTGGTTCCAAATAGGAAAAGGAGTGCATCAAGGCTGTATATTGTCACCCTGCTTATTTAACTTCTATGCAGAGTACATCATGAGAAATGCTGGACTGGAAGAAGCACCAGCTGGAATCAAGACTGCTGGGAGAAATATCAATAACCTCAGTTATGCAGATGACACCACCCTTATGGCAGAAAGTGAAGAAGAACTAAAAAGCCTCTTGGTGAAAGTGAAAGTGGAGAGTGAAAATGTTGGCTTAAAGCTCAACATTCAGAAAACGAAGATCATGGCATCTGGTCCCATCATTTCATGGGAAATAGACAGGGAAACAGTGGAAACAGTGTCAGACTTTTTTTTTTTTTTTTGGGGGGGGGGGG
>NW_024070188.1:4023008-4059249 GCF_014754425.2 Oryx dammah | reverse complement strand
CAGCCATGAAATTAAAAGACACTTACTCCTTGGAAGAAAAGTTATGACCAACCTAGATAGCATATTCAAAAGCAGAGGTATTACATTGCCAACAAAGGTCTGTCTAGTCAAGGCTATGGTTTTTCCAGTGGTCATGAATGGATGTGAGAGTTGGACTGTGAAGAAAGCTGAGAGCCAAAAAATTGATGCTTTTGAACAGTGGTGTTGGAGAAGACTCTTGAGAGTCCCTTGGACTGCAAGGAGATCCAACCAGTCCATTCTGAAGGAGATCAGTCCTGGGTGTTCTTTGGAAGGACTGATGCTAAAGCTGAAACTCCAGTACTTTGGCCACCTCATGTGAAGAGTTGACTCATTGGAAAAGACTCTGATGCTGTGAAGGATTGGGGGCAGGAGAAGGGGACGACAGAGGATGAGATGGCTGGGTGGCATCACGGACTCAATGGACATGAGTCTGAGTGAACTCCGGGAGTTGGTGATGGACAGGGAAGCCCGGCATCCTGCGATTCATGGGGTCACAAAGAGTCGGACACAACTGAGCGACTGAACTGAACTGAACTGAATAGAAATACAAGAGATCAAGAAGAGATGGAAAGAATACATAGAAGAACTGTAAAAAAGAAAAGAAAAAAAAAAGATTGGGATGACCCAGTTAACCACGACTGTGTGGTCACTCAACCAGAGCCAGACATACTGGAGTGTGAAGTCAAGTGTGCCTTAGAAAGCCCTGCTGTCAATAAAGCTAGTGGAGGTGATAGAATTCCAATAGAGCTATTTAAAATCCTAAAAGATGATGCTATCAAAGTGCTGCACTCAATATGTCAGGAAATATGGAAAATCCAGCAGAGGCCATAGGACTAGAATAGGTCAATTATCATCCCAGTTTCCAAAAAGGGCAATTCTTAAAGAATGTTCAAACCACTGGACAATTGCACTCATCTTCCATGCTAGTGAGGTTATGTTCAAAATCCTGCATGGTAGACTTCAGTATTATGTGAACCAAGAACTTCCAGATGTCCAAGGTAGATTTAGAAAAGGTAGAGTAACCAGAGATCAAAGTGCCAACATTTGCTGGATCATAGAGAAAACAAGGGAATTCTAGAAAAACATCTACCTCTGTTTCATTGACTATGCTAAAGCCTTTGACTGTGTGGATCATAACAAAATGTAGAAAACTCCTTAAAGAGATGGCAATATCTGTAATACCATCTTATCTGTCTCCTGAGAATTTTGTTTGCAGGTTAGAACTGGATTTGAACAACAGACTCTTTGTGACCCCATGAATCGCAGCACACCAGGCCTCCCTGTCCATCACCAACTCCCGGAGTTCACTCAGACTCATGTCCATCGAGTCAGTGATGCCATCCAGCCTTCTCATCCTCAGTCGTCCCCTTCTCCTCCTGCCCCCAATACTTCCCAGCATCAGAGTCTTTTCCAGTGAGTTAACTCTTCACATGAGGTGGCCAAAGTACTGGAGTTTTCAGCTTTAGCATCATTCCCTCCAAAGAAATCCCAGAGTTGATCTCCTTCAGAATGGACTGGTTGGATCTCCTTGCAGTCCAAGGGACTCTCAAGAGTCTTCTCCAACACCACAGTTCCAAAGCATCAATTCTTTGGGGCTCAGCTTTCTTCACAGTCCAGCTCTCACATCCATTCATGACCACTGGAAAAACCATAGCCTTGACTAGATGGACCTTTGTTGGCAATGTAATGTCTCTGCTTTTGAAGATACTATCTAGGTTGGTCATAACTTTTCTTCCAAGGAGTAAGCATCTTTTATCATGGCTGCAGTCACTATCTGCAAGTGATTTTGGAGCCCCCCAAAATAAAGTCTGACACTGTTCCACTGTTTCCTCATCTGTTTCTAAAATGTTTTTGCATGTATTATTCGCTTACTACATGATACACTTCATATGGGAAAGATGTTTTCTTATTTATTCAGTTTTCAGATGAATGGATTGCTTTCTTGCCATCCTCAAAAGTTTACTTTTTTCTTTTATTAAAAGCTCATTAATATTTAGTAGCTTGATATCCATTACAATTTCATATAGACACGAAAATCTCAAATTGGTCACTGGGACCTCTTCAAATTGACTTGGTATCTCTTTATAGTTTCTCTAGTTGCTTTTAGTAGCTATTCTGCCATCTTATATAGATCTTCCATGTTCATATTTTACAATTCCTACTATGGACATGGATCAGCCAGTTATCCTAAATACTCCAATATTTATTTTAAAAAATTTATTTATTTTATTGGAGGCTAATTACAATATTGTGCCATCTTGCATATAGGGTCATCATTGCCATCTTTCTAAATTCCATTTGTATGTGTTAATACACTGTATTGGCGTTTTTCTTTCTGACTTCCATCACTGTGTATAATAGTCTCCAGTTTCCTCCACCTCATTAGAACTGACTCATATGTATTCTCTTTTAATAGCTAGTAATGTTTCATTGTGTATACGTACCACAGCTTCCTTATCCATTCATTTGCCAATGACATCTAGGTTGTTTCCATGTCCTGGCTGTTATAAACAGTGGTGCCATGAACATTGGGGTACATGTGTCTCTTTCAATTCTTGTTTCCTCCGTGTGTATGCCCAGCAGTGGGATTGCTGGGTCATATGGCAGTTCTATTTCCAGTTTTTAAAGGAATCTCAACACTATTCTCCATAGTGGCTGTACCAGTTTGCATTCCCACCAACAGTGCAAGAGCGTTCCCTTTTTCTTCACACTCTCTCCAGCATTTATTTTTTGTAGACTTTTTGATGGCAGCCATTCTGACCAGCATGAGATGGTACCTCATTGTGAGTTTTTGCATTTTTCTGATAATGAGTGGTGTTGAGCATCTTTCCATGTGTTTATTAGTCATCTGTATGTTTTCTTTGGAGAAATGTATGTTTAGTTTTTTGGCCCATTTTTTGATTGGGTCATTTATTTTTCTGGTATTGAGCTGCAAGAGCTGCTTGTATATTTTGGAGATTAACAATTTGTCAGTTGCTTAACTTACTATTATTTTCTCCCATTCTGAAGGCTGTCATTTCACTTTGCTTATAGTTTCCTTCATTGCGCAAAAGCTTTTAAGTTTAATTAGGTCCCCTTTGTTTATTTTTGCTTTTATTTTCATTACTTTGGGAGGTGAGCCATAGAGGATCTTGCCATGATTTATGTCAGAGAGTGTTCTGACTATGTTTTCCTCTAGGAGTTTTATATTTTCTGGTCTTACATTTAGATCTTTAATCCATTTTGAATTTATTTTTGTGTATGGTGTTAGAAAGTGTTCTAGTTTCATTCTTTTACAGGTGGTTGACCAGTTTTATCAGCACCACTTGTTAAGGAGATTGTTTTATCCATTGTATATTTTTGCCTCCTTGGTCAAAGATACGTTGTCCAAAAGTGCATGGATTCTTCTCTGGGGTTTCTATTTTGTTTCATTGGTCTATATTTCTGTCTTTGTGCCAGTACCATACTGCCTTGATGACCATAGCTTTGTAGTATAGTCTGAACTCAGGCAGGTTGATTCCTCCAGTACCACTCTTCTTCCTCAAGATTGTTTTGGCTAGTTGAGGCTTTTTGTGTTTCCATGCAAATTGTGAAATTATTTGTTCTAGTTCTGTGAAAAATACCATTGGTAGCTTGATAGGGATTGTGTTGAATCTATAGATTGCTTTGGATAGTATACTCATTTTCAGTATATTGATTCTTTCAATCCATCTGTTTGTATCATCTGACTTCTTTCATCAGTATTTTATAGTTTTCTATGCATAGGTTTTTTGTTTCTTCAGGTAAATTTATTTTTAAGTATTTTATTCTTTTCATTGCAATGGTGAATGTGACTGTTTTCTTAATTTCTCTCTCTGTTTTCTCATTGTTAGTGTATAGGAATTCTAGGGATTTCTGTGTTTTAACTTTATATCCTGCAACTTTACTATATGCATTGATTATGTCAAGTAATTTTCTGGTGGTGTTTTTAGGGTTTTCTATGTAGAGGATCATGTCATCTGTAAACAGTAAGAGTTTTACTTTTTCTTTTCCAATCTGGATTCCTTTTATTTATTTTTCTTCTCTGATTGACCTTGCTAAACTTTCCAAAACTGTTGAATAGTAGTAGTGAGACTGGGCACCCTTGTCTTGTTCCTGACTTTAGAGGAAATGTTTTCAATTTTTTACCATTGAGGATAATGTTTGCTGTGTGTTTATCATTCATGACTTTCATTATGTTGAAGCATGTTCCTTCTATGCCGGGTTTCTGGAGAGTTTTTATCATAAATGCGTGTTGAATTTCGTCAAAGGCTTTTGCTGCATCTATTGAGATAGTCAAATGGTTTTATCTTTGAATTTGCTAACGTGGTATATCACATTGATTGATTTATGAATATTGAAGAATCCTTGCATTCCTGGGATAAATCCACTTGATCATATTGTTTGATCTTTTTAATATGTTGTTGGATTCTGTTTGCTAGAATTTTGTTGAGGACTTTTGCATCTATGTTCATCAGTGATATTGGCCTCTAGTTTTCTTTTCTTGTGGCATCTTTGTCTAGTTTTGATATTAGGGTGATGGTGGCCTCATCAAATTAGTTTGGGAGTGTACCTTCCTCTGAAATTTTCTGGAAGAGTTTGAGTAGGATAGATGTTAGCTCCCCTCTAAATTTTTGGTAGAATCCACCTGTGAAGCCATCTGGTCCCAGGCTTTTGTTTGTTGGAAGATTTGTATTACTGTTTCTATTTCCTTGCTTGTGATATATCTGTTAAAATTTTCTGTTCCTTCCTGGTTCAATTTTGGAAGGTTATACTTTTCTGAGAATTCTTCCATTTCTTCCAAGTTGTCCATTGTATTGGCATATAGTTGCTGATAGTAGCTTATGACCCTTTGTATTTCTGTATTATCTGTTGTGATGTCTCCATTTTTATTTCTAATTTTGTTTACTTGTTTCTTCTCCCTTTTTTTCTTGGTGAGTCTGGCTAATAGTTTGTTTATTTATATTCTCAAAGAACCAGCTTTCAGTTTTTTTTTTTTTTTTTTTTTTTTTTTTTTGCTATTGTCTCCTTTGCTTCTTTGTCATTTATTTCTGCTCTGATCTTTATGACTTTTTCCTTCTACTAACTTTGGGTATTTCCAGAAATCAAAAAGTGAAGACACATTGATTTTTTTTTTAACACAACTGATTTATTGTAGTGTTTCAACTTTTGTTTTAAACCATGAAATGGTATTAATTTCCCTAATATTTGCTACTAATTGTGCTCTAGTTTTTCCAAAATGTTTTTACAAAAATTTTAAAACATAGAAACAACTTAAAAAATATTTTCTGTAAACATCCATAAACCCATTATTATTTTGTTATTCTTGCTTCATTGCTTATGAATTTATCTAATACTTTACCTAGCCTCAAACCCTTCACAATTATTTATCCTTAACTCAATGTATATTTATTTAGATTTATTGACATATAATTTGCATAACAAAATTCCTCCACTATAGTTGGAACTTGATAAGTTTGTATAAAATTTATACAATTTAAAACCATCATTAGAATCTGCTTTTATAATACTTCCATCATCCAAGAAATTGTCCTTGTTCTTGCATAAACTCAAAATAAGTTAATATCTGTTGAATAAACTTCATATAAGGTGATAGTCCTTATTTAAACATCATCATCTAGTTAGTTGCTTGCAATCTGTAGTGTGCTGAGAATTTTTGAAACAAGGCATGCTCTAGTTAGGTCCAGCAACAGAGATGTTCAAATTCTTGGTGACTATACTACATGAAATTCAAGGGAAATTGACTTCCAATTAACAGTCTTAAAGAAAAAGAGGTTTCTTTTGTTCCTGTTCTGTTTTTCAATTGTATTCTTTTTTTTTTTTTTTTGAACCTTTTATGTTGTACTGGGGTATAGACATTTAACAATGTATTCTTGGTAAAGCATTGAAGAAGAAATTTCTTGTAAAGTAAGATGTCACAGATTTGTTTCATGAATTTGAATCATATTATTCTCCAAGCTACCAAATAATGTGTTGAACATAGAATCAATTCTAAATACATTTTGATAATGAATTGGAAATATCCTCTTTCCTAAGTGTAATGCTAGTGCTTTTAAATTTGAAATAATATAACAAATATGTTTTCATCACTTACAGATTCTCCATTGTCAGTAAGGTAAGCACAATGGCTTCAGTAAAGAATCACTTCATTTATAATGTAAATATTGATGTTAGGTTATATATAAATATTTTATGTATTACAAGACATCTTATTTGCACCATTTTTTGTTAACTTAAGCATGATATAAATCTTTTGATATATTGCATACACTGTGCTTAATTTAACACTATTAATAAAATTTGAAAAACAATTGGCATTGACTATGTCAAAGGGCATGTTTGCAGATTAATCTGAACTACAAAGAAGATAACTCCAGTGCCTGTGAGCTCCTTGGAGATCACACAGGGAATGCCCCTCAGGCCTATGGTTCTCCTCATTAACTTTGAATTATTCATTTTTGTTTGTGAGGTCATAACCTTGTGCACAGATGAACTTGAATAGGAAATGCTAGAGGCATAGTTTGCAAAAGGCTCTTACAAATTCTAAATTATGAAATGTAGAAGGTGGGTCTAAATATCAGGAAAAAAATGTATTTAGTTTGTTTCAGGTTGTAGCATTCAAAATCTTTACCATGTCACTTACAAAGTATATTTTTCATATGTAACCAATGAATAAAATTGCATTTATTTTTCTTAGATATAAATTCCTCTTTGATTCAGGAGAACTTCTAGCTAAGGTTACTTTTAAGGTTAATTTTGCTAGATTTCTAAAGAAATGTTGTTTGATGAAAATCAAACTCTTTCCAGTGTAGCATGACCTAGAAATACATTCTATCCATGTCATAAATATTTGATAATAATTGATGTCATTTTGAACTTCACTAATAAGAAAGCCTTCTTCAGTGATCAATGCAAAGAAATAGAGGAAAAGAACAGAATGGGAAAGACTAGAGATCTCTTCAAGAAAATTAGACATACCAAGGAAACATTTCATGCAAAGATGGGCTCGATAAAGGACAGAAATGGTATGGACCTAACAGAAGTAGAAGATATTAAGAAGATGTGGCAAGAATACACAGAAGAACTGTACAAAAAAAGATCTTCATGACCAGGATAATCACAATGGTGTGATCACTCATCTAGAGCCAGACATCCTGGAATGTGAAGTCAAGTCGGCCTTAGAAAGCATCACTATGAACAAAGCTAGTGGAGGTGATGGAATTCCAGTGGAGCTATTTCAAATCCTGAAGGATGATGCTGTGAAAGTGCTACACTCAATATGCCAGCGAATTTGGAAAACTCAGCAGTGGCCACAGGACTGGAAAAGTTCAGTTTTCATTCCAATCCCAAAGAAAGGCAATGTCAAACAATGCTCACACTACCACACAATTGCATTCATCTCACATGCTAGTAAAGTTATGCTCAAAATTCTCCAAGCCAGGCTTCACCAATACGTGAGCCATGAACTTCCTGATGTTCAAGCTGGTTTTAGAAAAGGCAGAGGAACCAGAGATCAAATTGCCAACATCTGCTGGATCATGGAAAAAGCAAGAGAATTCCAGAAAAACATCTATTTCTGTGTTATTGACTATGCCAAAGCCTTTGACTGTGTGGATCACAAGAAACTGTGGAAGATTCTGAGAGAGATGGGAATACTAGACCACCTAACCTGCCTCTTGAGAAATCTGTATGCAGGTCAGGAAGCAACAGTTAGAACTGGACATGGAACAACAGATTGCTTCCAAATAGGAAAAGGAGTGCGTCAAGGCTGTATATTGTCACCCTGCTTATTTAACTTCTATGCAGAGTACATCATGAGAAACGCTGGGCTGGAAGAAGCACAAGCTGGAATCAAGATTGCTGGGAGAAATATCAATCACCTCAGATATGCAGATGATACCACCCTTATGGCAGAAAGTGAAGAGGAACTAAAAAGCCTCTTGATGAAAGTGAAAGTGGAGAGTGAAAAAGTTAGCCTAAAGCTCAGCATTCAGAAAATGAAGATCATGGCATCCGGTCCCATCACTTTATGGGAAATAGATGGAGAAACAGTGGAAACAGTGTCCGACTTTATTTTGAGGGGCTCCAAAATCACTGCAAATTGTGACTATAGCCATGAAATTAAAAGACGTTTACTCCTTGGAAGAAAAGTTATGACCAACCTAGATAGTATATTCAAAAGCAGAGACATTACTTTGCTAACTAAGGTCCATCTAGTCAAGACTATGGTTTTTCCTGTGGTCATATATGGATGTGAGAGTTGGACTGTGAAGAAGGCTGAGCGCTGAAGAATTGATGCTTTTGAACTGTGGTGTTGGAGAAGACTCTTGAGAGTCCCTTGGACTGCAAGGAGATCCAACCAGTCCATTCTGAAGGAGATCAGCCCTGGGATTTCTTTGGAAAGAATGATGCTAAAGCTGAAGCTCCAGTACTTTGGCCACCTCATGCGAAGAGTTGACTCATTAGAAAAGACTTTATACTGGGAGGGATTGGGGGCAGGAGAAGAAGGGGATGACAGAGGGTGAGAGGGCTGAATGGTATCACCGACTAAATAGACGTGAGTCTGAGTGAACTCCGGGAGTTGGTGATGGACGGGGAGGCCTTGCGTGTTGCGATTCATGGGGTCGCAAAGAGTCGGACACAACTGAGCGACTGAACTGAACTGAATCATAATACAAATGCATTTTTCTATTTTTTCTCAGAGTTTACTTATAGTGATACTTTTTCCTCTATATTAACTTTTAATATTTCTAGTCAGGAACAAAATGACAGCAAATCATCTACCAAAGCACTGTCACAGCATTCTTTGTGTCACTTTTCCATTTTTATTTTAGGACAATGACTTAAAAGTAAGATAACTGGCTGGAAAGGGGGGAAATAGGTAGCAATTTCTCAATAAAATGTTGCTTTTTAACAAAGATGAAGATGCTCAGCAGAAAGTGTAGATTGTTAACTGATTTCTGACAATATACATAGTTCTTTGTAATCATTGCCTTCAGATTCCAATGATGTTGAGTTTTAGGTTATTATGAACTTGATACCACCCAGGTCTGAAGCACTGGAGTAAAAACAAAGTCATGTAATCGTAAGTTCTGTACACAATTTTTTATTTTTCCTAACCAGCAATTTCTATCTCTCAAATGGAAAACAAAAAAAAAAAATCACCGTATGATTTCTACAGAAGAAAACTTTGCACAGTGTCAAATCATTTTTAACAACTCTTTAACCAGGATGAACATTTCAATAATAAATGTCTCAATAAATTATTGGAAACATTTCAATAATAAATAATAAAAGACCGTTTCAATAATAAAGGTCTGAAACACTGAAGTAAAAACAAAGTCATGTAATCATAAGTTCTGTACACAATTTTTTTTTTTCTAACCAGCAATTTCCATCTTCCAAATGGAAAAAAAAATCACCTTCTGATTTCTACAGAAGAAAATTTTGGGCAGTGTCAAATCATTTTTAACAGTTCTTTAACCAGGATGAACATTTCAATAATAAATGTCTCATGTTCAGGTAAAGCACCTGAACAAGGGTAAAGCACTTGTAACAAGTGGTGATGCGAATCCATGACAATAAATGACCCGACTAATTGGACTAAGCATTTGAAATTTCATGTTTCCATACTCTTCAAAATTATTTTATGAATAGGAGTCCCAGAAGCACCATATTTAGTTAATACAATTTTAAATATTTATTTTCAGTGCACTTTGTACTTTGACAATGTGATAACAAACCTAATAAATTATGTAAACAAAAATACTCAACCACTTCTTAGAAGAAAATTATTTTAAATAACCAGAAATTTGCAGATTGAATAGCATGATAATCAATTTTAGACTGGTAAATTAGAACTTATTTAAAGTGAAAGTCCTTCAGTCGTGTCCGACTCTTTGTGACCCCATGGACTCTATAATCCATGGGATTCTCTAGGGCAGAATACTGGAGTGGGTAGCCTTTCCCTTTTCTAGGGGATCTTCCCACCCAGGGATTGAACCCAGGTCTCCTGCATTGCAGGTGGTTTCTTTACCACCTCAGCCAAAAATTACTATTAAAAATGAAGTAGCAACATTTAAATGGAATAGGAAATGGCAACTCACTCTAGTATTCTTATCTGGACAATTCCATGGACAGCATAGCCTGGTAGTCTACAGCCCATGGGGTTGTAAAAAGTCAGACACAACTGAGAGACAAAGCATGCACACAGTAATGGTTTGTCATAATTTTTTAATGCATGTTAGAGCTGTCATCTTTCCATTCATATGTAGGTATTTATCAAGTGTATCTTGTGTGTCAGGAGTCCTGAACAACAAGACCTGATCCTTTGTGTGAAATTTTCTTTGGTTTTATCTATGATAAATTCATTTTCCATCAGACATTTTGGCTGTTGTCATATGTTTATGGTAGTTTTTTTTTTTTTTTTTGCCTTCTATTATTCCAAAGATTTGATCTTATTTCTATTTGCTTCTCAAAAAAAAAAAAAAAAAAAAAAAAAAAAACAGATTCTTTTGTAGTTACACTCTTCAGATATAAGAACTATGTTCTATATCTAGGTTTTGGAAAGTATTTTTACTATCTAGCCTTACTATCTTTATTAATAATTTTATTGTTCTACATTTCAAAAATGATCCCTAGGTCACTGCCCTGGTGGTCCAGTGGCAACGACTCCATGCTCCCAATACAGAGGACAAGGTTTGATTCCTGGTTGGGAAACGAGATCCCACATGCTGCAACTAAGAGTCTATATATGAATAAAAAGACCCTGCATGCTTCAACTAAGGCCCAGCACAGCCAAATAAATACACACACATATACTTTAAAAAATATTCCTTGGTAGTCTTTCATAAAAGATAAATTTAATTTTTCTCCCTTATGAAGTCCATGGGGTTGCAAAGAGTTGGATGTGACTTAGCAACTGAGCACAGCACACACCCATATATTCATATCATGAAATATGAACAATTAGCTCAATGATGTTTCTTCTTTCTAGAATAATTTGAAACTTTATATCTAAACCATTTTAAGGTTTATATAGCCAAAGATTAGAAGATTATATTTTTCTTTAATGATTCAAATTATTAACAAATTTCCTTTAACAAAAAGGAACATTTGCAAACTACTTTTCCAAAGTAAAAGAATTATTTGACATTTTGCTTTTATTTATTGGTACAGGCAAAGTCTAAGAAGCACTAAGCAAAATGTTAATTAAATCAAAATTAGAAATTGCTGACACATATCTCTTTCGATGAATGGAATGGCGTATTACCTAAGGATATTAAATGACACATTGCATTTAGTGATTTCTGAAATAACTTTCAAGTTGAAACATTAATATTTTATTTCTATAACTCTTACTTTGAAGTGTGAATAGTGAGCATCAAGGAGATGAACTGACATGTAGCATTTTGTTGTGTTTTGTTTTGTTCAAAAGCTGACTTGTACCAGAATATTCTTAATAATTATCCTCTCTTTTCTTGTGGGGTGGGCCTTGCCTGTAGCTTAGATGGTAAAAGAATCTGCCTGGATTGGAGGAGACCCAGGGTAGATTCCTGGGTTGGGAAGATCCCCCAGTGAAGAGAATGGCAACCTACTCCAATATTCTTGCCTGGAGAATCCCATGGACAGAGAAGACTTGTGGGCTACAGTCTTAGGGATCACAAAGAGTCAGACACGACTTGCAAAAGACTAATACTACTCCTTTTCTAGGAGCAACACTGGTGCATGTCTGTTTAAACAAATCAAATTTATTTCTACCATCTCATTTTACTGGAGGTGGAGGAGTGGCAAAGCTCTATGACCATGGAGTTAACCAAATGTACCTATAATATTTCCAACTACAATACTTTCCTTACATATTAACTTACTCCATTTATTTAAATAGAATCCACCACTTATTCCTGAATAAATTCCAACATGAAAATTAGTTAGGAAAATTTGAATTCCTCATTTTGCCACGACATGGGCACTGGTTGCTTCAGTCCCTAGAATGCTGTGATTCTCCAGGTCTCTCCATTGCCCACTCCCTTTCAAAGTTTAATAAAACTTTCCAGGTTCCTTCTAATAAGCTATGAAGGAAACTAACCACATTCACTGCAGCTTTCAGGCAATCTTTGCCAACAAGGTCATAGAACAGACTTCTGTCAGATTTCTTGGATTTGGGTTCTCCAGCAGCAGTTCATGTGATTGACAACCTGTATACCCTCATTACCCTCATTAAAATGCTAACCAAAGTTCAGGATTGTAAATTAGAGATTCCAATCTCTTGCTATATTCTATCAATATTCCTTGTCTTTCTCTTGAGATCACATGTCTTTTACCTCATCTGGACACACATCCTAATCTATATACTTGTCTGACAATGTCTTTTCAGGCCACTGGATTTTTTACTGTTCCTCAAACTAGCTATCTTAAGACATTAATGGAATTATAAATATCTATTAAAATGTAGTTTATTTGCCATAAAAGACACAAAATGATTTGAATATAATAAGACTCAAGGCATAGCAGGGGGTTCGTATAAAAGAGCTGCTTCTCCTATCTTCTACCAAAGACGTTTCTGAGCAGGGGAAGTGTGAGGGTGGAAACATGCCTGAAAGTTCCTTGTCTAGGTTTTTTAATGTTGTTATGAACATTTTTCTAATAATGGTTCCATTCAGATTAGACACTAAACCTTATTGTTTTTGTGTTAGTCACTCAGTCATGTCCAACTCTTTGTGACCCCATGAACTGTAGCCCATCAGTCTCTTCTGTCCATGAAATTCTCCAGGCAAGAATATTAGAGTGGGTAGCCATTCCTTTCCAGGGGATCTTCCTGACCCAGAAATTGAACCCAAGTCTCCTGCGTTCCAGGCAGATTCTTGTTTAGGCCACCAATGAAGTCCAAACCTTACTATTGTTCAGTCATCAAATTATGTCCAACTCTTCCCTACCCAATATTTTGTGGGGTTGTCATGGCAAGCATGCTGGGGTAGTTTGCCATTCCCTTCTCCTTGGATCATGTTTTGTTAGAACACTCCACTATGACCAGTTCATCTTGGGTGGCCCTGCACGGCATGGTTCATAGCTTCATAAGTCACATAAGCCCTTTGGCCATGACAAAGTAATGATTCATGAAGGGGATCTTACTATTACACAAGCCATATTTTCTCCAGCTTTCAGGCCCCTGTTCTTGCTCTTTCTTCTTATTTCTATTCTAAGATATTGGAAAAAGTTCATTTCTCATCTTCAAGCTCTGACTTCAAGCCCCACTCCTTCCACCAAGCCTTCTCTATTTATCCTAGAGTGTCTCCCATCCATTAGCAGCCTCTGTTCCACTGTTCTATTTATTTTTCTTAAAAAGCTCTTTAGGAAAACTGAATTATCTTATGCTTTCATATTCATTACTAGTGCATTCCCATAAGAATGGAAGCTTCATTAGGGCAGAGAAGGCATCTGCCTCATCAGGTTCTCTGCTAAATTTCTAGATATTCAATAAATAGCTCTTGAATCAAAGCAATAAAATTGCAGTGAAGCTACAAAGCTACCAAAATGCATACTTTTTTTGGAAAATGAACAGCACAATTAATTTTGGGTTCATTTTCTCTGCTTCTACAACACATCATTCTTCCATCATTGCAGTACCGTTCTTGTTGAACTTAATTGTTCATAAATTTATCATTCTCCTTGGAATGACAGGAGTGCAACTGTCATCACTTTGACACCCTGCGGCACCCTATCCCAGTTCCTAGATGCAAAGAGGAGCTTAGTATACTTGTTAAATTTTTAATTACGTATATGAAATCACCAAGTATTTATGAATAAGTGATGCAATTTAGTTATTGACTTTTCAAATAACCTTATCATAGTTGCAAAATTAATCATTAATAGATCTTGGATTTAATAAAAGACATCTCCAAGTAAATGTATGCAACATTACCAGAACCTTGTTACTTAATACCTAGTACCAGATTATGTCTGTGTATCTTCTATTTCTATGGAAAAATGCATGCAACAAATGTCAATATTAATTGGCTAACAATCCCATACCCAAATTAGTCACTGACCTTCTGCTTGCATGTGCTCAGTCGTGGCTGACTTTCTGCAACCCCATGGCCTCATGCCCTCCAGGCTCCTCTGTCCATGGGATTTCTCAGGCAAGAATTTTGCATGAGCTGCCATTTCCTCCTCCAGGGGATATTCCCTGACCCAGGGATTGAACCTGTTTGTCCTGTATTTCTTGCATTACAGGTAGATTCTTTACCCACTGAGCCATCAGAGAAGCCCATTGACCTCATATCACCTAGTTTAGGAAGTGGTACAGGGTCTTCAGGATTCTTGTCAGTTTTCAGATTCCCTTAACCAAGCCACCATTCTTACGTGCATCTTCATGTAGTGAATATGCTGCATCTTTGCCAGGTTAAAATTTATTTTTCTGTTTCCTTTATTTTGTTAAGTCTTCATGATAACTTTGTAGATAGAGTATTATTTTTTCTTATTTATAATGTTTAACAGTATATATCCCTAGTTTTCATTATTATTACTATTTTTTCTGGAGAAAGCAAGTGTAAACAAGCCATGTTTTCTACATGAAAGGCTTATCTTAAGTTCATCTTCAGTTACTAGGTAGCAGGTTATTGTTCCCTTACATTAGATGCAATGCTAAGGACACTGGAAGTAAGAACACATGTCATTTCTAAAATCTTTTGGAACACATGACTCCCCGATGAGGAAGTTTTCTCTTCAAACTCACCGTTAGACATCTGAGAAGGAGGAACCTGCAAGCAAATGGTATGAGGATTTCAGCTGGTACATTGTACCCCTGCCTGAGTTCTTCCAGGACGCTCTGTATTTCATAGGGTTCAACAGAACCTGGAATTGCAAAAGAACAGATTGGGTAGAAACCAGTAGGCTTAAATGGATAATAAGTGCTGTAGAAAGCAATCAATTTTCATGAATGAGCTAAAAGCGGTGACTATGGAAACAAATAATTAGAATGGCAAAACTAATCAGCTGCTTTCAGTAGGTCATTAACATATTTCTCTAGTATGACTGCCAGAGAAAAAGCCACATACTGTAGATGAAAAATGAAGTTTACTGACTTGAAAAAAGTGTAGGTGGATTTTTTCTTTCTTTATTTCCTTTCTACTGTTCTTCCAACTCACCTTTCTCCTTGTCTTCTCTCCCTACACTCTCTTATTTTCTTTCTTTTTGAAAGAAGTTTGAGTGACTTTTAATTTTGAAAGAATATATTTTTTAATTATTAATTTATTTATTTTTTATTTTACTTTACAATTCTGTATTGGTTTTGCCATACATTGACATGAATCCACCACGGGTGTATATGCGTTCCCAAGCATGAATCCCCCTCCCACCCCCCTCCCCACAACACCTCTCTGGGTCATCCCCGTGTACCAGCCCCGAGCGTGCCGTATCCTGCATTGGACATAGACTGGCAATTCGATTCTTACATGATATTATACATGTTTCAATGCCATTCTCCCAAATCATCTCGCCCTCTCCCTCTCCCTCTGAGTCCAAAAGTCCGCTATACACATCTATGTCTTTTTTGCTGTCCTGCATACAGGGTCATCATTGCCATCTTTCTAAATTCCATATATATGTGTTAGTATACTGTATTGGTGCTTTTCTTTCTGGCTTACTTCACTCTGTATAATAGGCTCCAGTTTCATCCATCTTATCAGAACTGATTCAAATGTATTATTTTTAATGGCTGAGTAATACTCCATTGTGTATATGTACCACAGCTTTCTTATCCACTCATCTGCTGATGGACATCTAGGTTGTTTCCATGTCCTGGCTATATAAACAGTGCTGCGATGAACATTGGGGTACATGTGTCTCTTTCAATTCTGATTTCCTCAGTGTGTATGCCCAACAGTGGGATTGCTGGCTCATAAGGCAGTTCTATTTGCAAATTTTTAAGGAATCTCCACACTGTTCTCCATAGTGGCTGTACTAGTTTGCATTCCCACCAACAGTGTAGGAGGGTTCCCTTCTCTCCACATCCTCTCCAGCATTTATTGCTTGCAGATTTTTGGATTGCAGATATTCTGACTGGTGTGAAGTGGTACCTCATTGTGGTTTTGATTTGCATTTCTCTGATAATGAGTGATGTTGAGCATCTTTTCATGTGTTTGTTAGCCATCCGTATGTCTTCTTTGGAGAAATGTCTATTTAGTTCTTTGGCCCATTTTTTGATTGGGTCATTTATTTTTCTGGAATTGAGCTGCAGGAGTTGCTTGCATATTTTTGAGATTAGTTGTTTGTCAGTTGCTTCATTTGCTATTATTTTCTCCTATTATGAAGGCTGTCTTTTCACTTTGCTTATATTTTCCTTTGTTGTGCAGAAGCTTTTAATTTTAATTAGGTCCCATTTGTTTATTTTTGCTTTTATTTCCAATATTCTGGGAGGTGTATCATAGAGGATCCTGCTGTGGTTTACGTCGGAGAGTGTTTTGCCTATGTTCTCCTCTAGTTTTATAGTTTCTGGTCTTACATTTAGATCTTTAATCCACTTTGAGTTTATCTTTGTATGCGGTGTTAGAAAGTGATCTAGTTTCTTTCTTTTACAAGTGGTTGACCAGTTTTCCCAACACCATTTGTTAAAGAGATTGTCTTTACTCGATTGTATATTCTTGCCTCCTTTGTCAAAGATAAGGTGTCCATAGGCGTGTGGATTTATCTCTGGGCTTTCTATTTTGTTCCATTGATCTATATTCTGTCTTTGTGCCAATACCATACTGTCTTCATGACTGTGGCTTTTTAGTAGAGCCTGAAGTCACGCAAGTTGATTCCTCCAGTTCCATTCTTCTTTCTCAAGATTGCTTTGGCTATTCGTGGTTTTTTGTATTTCCATACAAATCTTTAAATTATTTGTTTTAGTTCTGTGAAAAATATCACTGGTAGCTTGATAGGGATTGCATTGAATTTGTAAATTGCTTTGGGTAGTATACTCATTTTCACTATATTGATTCTTCTGATCCATGAACATGGTATATTTCTCCATCTATCAGTGTCCTCTTTGATTTCTTTCATCAGTGTTTTATAGTTTTCTATATATAGGTCTTTAGTTTCTTTAGGTAGATATATTCCTAAGTATTTTATTCTTTTTGTTGCAATGGTGAATGGAATTGTTTCCTTAATTTCTTTTTCTACTTTCTCATTATTAGTGTATAGGAATGCAAGGGATTTCTGTGTGTTGATTTTATATCCTGCAACTTTACTATATTCATTAATTAGCTCTAGTAATTTTCTGGTAGAGTCTTTAGGGTTTTCTATGTAGAGGATCATGTCATCTGCAAACAGTGACAGTTTTACTTCTTCTTTTCCAATTTGGATTCCTTTTATTTCTTTTTCTGCTCTGATTGCTGTGGCTAAAACTTCCAGAACTATGTTGAATAGTAGTGGTGAAAGTGGGCACACTTGTCTTGTTCCTGACTTTAGGGGAAATGCTTTCAACTTTTCACCATTGAGGATAATGTTTGCTGTGGGTTTGTCATATATAGCTTTTATTATGTTGAGGTATATTCCTTCTATTTCTGCTTTCTGGAGAGTTTTTATCATAAATGGATGTTGAATTTTGTCAAAGGCCTTCTCTGCATCTATTGAGATAATCATATGGCTTTTATTTTTCAATTTGTTAATGTGGTGAATTATATTGATTGATTTGCGGATATTGAAGAATCCTTGCATCCCTGGGATAAAGCCCACTTGGTCATGGTGTACGATCTTTTTAATGTGTTGTTGGATTCTGAGAAAGAATATTTTTTTGTTGTTCTTTTCTTTTTCGTGTCTTTCTTTCATTTTCTTTAAATTGGGGGCAAAAAAAGACTATGGAGATACAACAAATTCACACTAGGGAATTGAATAAAAGCTATTTTGCAGAGTATGGGATAACACACCAGACTAAAAGGTAGTTAAAATATGGAATCCTGAATGACACACAACAATTAATGAGTAGTTGTTATTAATTAGTTTTCAATTTTACTGTGATAATGAGATTCAAGAAATATACCTTTTATGTTCCCATGACTGCAATCTTTAATTTTGTTGTGCTCAGAGGTGTATTTTCTCTAATTGTAGTGTTTCACAGGACTCTGACAGGAATTATTTTCTTGACAGTAAATGTGTAGATGACATTTCATATTTGTCTGGTTTAATAATTATTTTTGTCAAATGAAATATGAACACTTTATGTCAACAGATCAATTTTGAATAATAAGCATTTTTTCCTCCCTAAAAGGCTAAATAAGTTGTCTATCAATGTTTTCTGAAACTTTTTCTTTCATGCATTCATTGATCCAATGTGTGTGCATGCTAAGTTGTTTCAGTCGTGTCCACCTCTTTGTGACCCAATGGACTGTGGCCCACAAGTCTCCTCTGTCCAAGGGATTCTCCAGACAAGAATACTGGAGAGGGTTGCCACATCCTCTTCCAGGGGACCTTCCCTACCAAGAGATCAAACCCACATCTCTTTAAGTTGCCTGCATTGGCAGGCAGGTTCTTTAACACTAGTGGCACCTGGAATGCCCCATTGATCCAATATTCATACATGTACACATCCATCCATTTATCCATCCACTATCTTTTGAACTGGACAAAGACTCCTCTTAAATAAATTTTAGTCATGTTGCTCTCAGACTTTGTCTTGACTAGGCTGTTATCTTACCATCAGCCTACCTAGGCCAGTGTTAGGATCCTTAGTGTCTGATCATCCTTGATATTTGATCAAGTACTTTATCCCCTGTCTTTGATGCCTAAGTCCTTGGCCTGCTTTTAGCAAAACTTCTTTTAGGTCAGTTTATAAAGAATATCCCTCCCCATAGTCAGTTTCCATCCACTGACTCCATGATCCTGTTGCTGCTGCTAAGTCACTTCAGTCATGTCCAACTCTGCAACCCCATAGACGGCAGCCCACCAGGCTCCCCTGTCCCTGGGATTCTCCAGGCAAGGGTACTAGAATGGGTTGCCATTTCCTTTTCCAATCCATGCATGCATGCTAAGTTGCTTCAGCCATGTCCAACTCTGTGCGACCCTATGGACAGCAGCCCATCAGGCTCCTCTGTCCACAGGAGTCTCTCGGCAAGAATACAGGAGTGGGTTGCCATTTCCTTCTCCCTGTGATCCTGTTACTTGGTCATAAATTCCCACTTGTCCTAGTAGTGGGAGGTGAGTCAGGTTCCTCTCTATTATTGCAAGAGTCTTGAATAAAGTCGTCCTTACCATTTTAACAAGCACAGTTATTTCTTAAACAATATGGTCCCAAAATTTTGACAGGATCAGATTCATTAGTGGACTTGGGCCTCTCACAGAGCACCCCAAGTGTACACCATTCAAGCCTTTGTCTTCACACCTGACTGACTGATCAGGGATCCACTGGTGAGTTCAACTTCTAATCCACTCTTGTGCTCCAGATGACAACATAATGAAGCAGGCTAAGAACAAATTCTGCTTCTTAATACTCTAAGTGCATGCTCTGAGGCCAGGTTAGTGCCCCAGTCTTGTTTGGTTAAAAACTGTCTGAGCGAGAATCTTCCTTGATGGAAGACTTCATGGTTCTCCTGGGGAAGAGTTTATATCCTGATGCTTGAGGTGAAATGCCTGGCTCTTTTGCGAGCACTCTCTGTTTGTAAAATAGACTGGGTTGGAGGTCCCAGGCTTCTTTGTCTATGAGGGACAATTAAAATCACAGGAGCTCTCAGTGAACTGAACCTTCCCTTCTTAAATCCTTACCATTATAATGCTAATCTGTCCATTTTTTTTTCTTGCTGGCATAATTTTAATACCAATCATTTAGAACTTCATTGGCTTTGAAAAGCTTAAGTTCTTCTCCAACTGACTAATCTAAGACCTCTCCCTCCCCTTCACCTTCTTTTTACCTTGTTTTTACCATCTCCAGTCTTTGATTTAGTCCCCATGAATACTTTAAAGTGCCACCTTCCAAACCCTTACCTCCTCCCTCTTCATCTATCTGTTGGAGCATTCCCATTCCACTCCAATTCCTCAGCTCCCCACAGTTATTTGAACTTTAGGCCTCTGTGCCCATCAGGACCTCCCGATAGACTCAGGATGCCCCAAAGTAACTACATATCAGGACAAATAAAAATCTTAAAAGTCTCTTCCACAAATAATAATTTAATAAGCTTTGTCACCAATCATTATATGTATTCTTGCCACCTCTTTTGAATATCTTCTGCTTCTGTTAGGTCCATACCATTTCTGTCCTTTATCGAGCCCATCTTTGCATGAAATGTTACCTTGGTTATAATTTTGCACTTATCTCTTTTTAGAAAGATGACAGAAATTGTGCTTTTTTTTCAAGTTAATATTCTACTGACTTTTTAGTTGTCATATTAGCATTTCTTGATATGTGATTTAGTTCAATAAGAAACTATCGAATTCCCTCTTTAGAATGTCAGGAATAATTATCAGTAACAACTGGAGTTGATTAAGATAATATGACTGTCTGGCAAGTATCCCCCATCTCCCCCAAGTCCCTGCCATTTACAGCTGCTCAGTGTCCTGAAGAATATGATCTTCCCAAAGATACATACATTTTTTGGGCATATCTCTGGATATGCTAAATTAAAATCCATATGGATGGATTAGAAGCATTTATTTTTAATCCCCTAAATCATTTTATATGGCTTAAATTTTTTTGATATATTTGCCTTTCTTAGGTATCATGAAGAAGTAAGTAATGTTGAAAGCCTTGGTATTGTGTGTTTATAAATCTCCCACCACTGGCATATCTTGTTAGCAAGAGCTCTTAACTTTTCAAATAAATCAAACCTGAACTAAATAAAAATTAGGAAAAAAAGAATGAAGCAAAATGTACTCTGTTTCATTATGGTATTATTTTTTCCTCATCCTAAAAACAATACATGATAATTGTAGGAATTTTAGAAAATTGAAGAAAAAATAAAGTAAAAAGTAACTAAAAATTGTACCAATGAATAATTACTACTTCAAAGAACAATTCTCTCCTGTGTGTCAGTAACAATCCACACAAGTAAATGAGATGATACAGGCCAAGCATAATAATTAGAACATAGAAGATACTATCCACTTTCCTATACAGGAGAAAAATAAATTTTCTCATCATATAAAAATTTTAAATGATGGACTATTTTTTCAGTTGTATTAAGGAAAATTTGAATTAAAATATTAGTTGTAAACATTTTCACATGATACCTTTAATAATGAAAACTACCTATGACTTCAGATGTAAGGGATTTTTTAAAAAGAAATTTGAAAATAGAAACTAAATAATGTGGGTGTTTTTTTTTTTTTTTCAAAAAAGAAAAAAGTTTTATTAGTGAGTAAGCATTACACCATGCCTATCACAGTTAATGACTAAAAAGATGTAAACTCAAAAAGAAATCTCACCCTTTTATAAACATATGTTAACTCTCTTTACCAAAGGGGAAAAATTCCTTTTCTTTTCTCATATCTTTTCAACAAATGAGAAGTCCCATCTTGTAGCCAAGCATCCCCAGTCATTTAGTATTCTCTCTCTTTCTTGCTTTCTTTCCATCCTTATTGTTATCTATCTCCTTTTCCATTATTCAGCTTTCAAAGGGAGTGAGAGATGATGCTTCTAAACTTGCTTTTTTTGAATTATCAAAACTTGCTTGCATCTCATCTCCACTGCATGGAATGCTGATAAAACTCTTCCTACATCACTCATCTTTTACTTTATCCATCAGTCACATACATATTTAAGGTCTTCATCTCTTCACTGGAACCTTGCAGCTTCAGGACTGCCAGGCTCCTCTGTCCATGAGATTTCCCAGGAAGAATACTGGAGTGGGATGCCATTTCCTTATTCAGGGTATCTTTCTGACCCAGGGGTTGAACACATACCTCTCACATTGGTAGAGGGATTCTTTACCGTTGAGTCACCTAGGAAGCCCTCTGATTGTTCTTGAAGTAAAAGTGAAAATGTTGGTCTCTCAGTGGTATCTGACTCTTTAAATCCCATGGGCTGTAGCCTGCCAGGCTCTTCTGTCCATGGAATTCTCCAGGCAAGAATACTGGAGTAGGTTGCCATTCCCTTCTCCAGGAGATCTTTGTGACCCAGGAGTCGAACCTGGGTCTCCTGCATTTCACTCAGATTCTTTACTATCTGAGCCACCAGGGAAGCCCCTAACTGCTCTTATTTGGCACTATTTAAGGCTTCATTTATGGTAGCCATTCTTCTTTTGGAGATCACAGATTATAAATCCTAGTTAGCATGTTTATCCCAGTATTTCTTCCACTTTAGCATTTGTCTTGTGTTTTTCATTTTTCAACAAAAAAGTCATTTTATTTTTAAAAAGCAGAATTTTATCTTAAATTCCTTTTCTTTTGGTAACTTCAATAACAATCACCCATGGAGCTATTGTCATTTTTTCCCTTTGATTTTCATTCATTCAGTAGTATATTTTAGATAGTGTTGTATTTTTTAAGTTTAATCCTAAACATTAAATAAGAAAAAAAAAAAAAAGCCCTAGATGATAGTATCTTCTTCCAGAGATGGATAATTTTTCTTTTCAAAAGATTTTAGAGTGTCAGATATTTCCTTCATCTTCTTAAAATGCTGGATTTCAGATTTTTAAGAGATAGCATATATGAAGAATGTATTCTATTTAGTTCTTTGGCCCAATAGCATACATTCTTCATATATGCTATCTCTGAAAAATCTGAAATCCAGCATTTTAAGAAGATCAAGGAAATAACTGACACTCTAAAATCTTTTGAAAAGAAAAATTATCCTTCTCTGGAAGAAGATACTATCATTTAGGGCTTTTTTTAGATGGCTAAAAAACACATGAAAAGATGCTCAACATCACTCATTATCAGAGAAATGCAAATCAAGACCACAATGAGATACCATTTCACACCAGTCAGAATGGCTGCGATCCAAAAGTCTACAAGCAATAAATGCTGGAGAGGGTGTGGAGAAAAGGGAACCCTCTGACACTGTTGGTGGGAATGCAAACTAGTACAGCCACTATGGAGAACAGTGTGGAGATTCCTTAAAAAACTGGAAATAGAACTGCCTTATGACCCAGCAATCCCACTGCTGGGCATACACACCAAGGAAACCAGAATTGAAAGAGACACGAGTACCCCAATGTTCATCGCAGCACTGTTTATAATAGCCAGGACATGGAAACAACCTAGATGTCCATCAGCAGATGAATGGATAAGAAAGCTGTGCTACATGTACACAATGGAGTATTACTCAGCCATTAAAAAAATACATTTGAATCAGTTCTGATGAGATGGATGAAACTGGAACCGATTATACAGAGTGAAGTAAGCCAGAAAGAAAAATACCAATGCAGTATACTAATGCATATATATGGAATTTAGAAAGATGGTAACGGTAACCCTGTATGTGAGACAGCAAGAGACACAGATGTATAGAACAGACTTTTGGACTATGTGGGAGAGGGCGAGGGGGGGATGATTTGGGAGAATGACATTGAAACATGTATAATATCATGTAAGAAATGAATCGCCAGTCTAGGTTTGATGCAAGATACAGGATGCTTGGGGCTGGTGCACTGGGATGACCCAGAGAGATGGTATGGGGAGGGGGGTGGGAGGTGGGTTCATATTTGGGAACTCATGTACAGCTATGGTGGATTCATGTTGATGTATGGCAAAACCAATACAGTATTGTAAAGTAAAATAAAAGAAAATTTAAAAAGAAAGTTAAAGAGGAAAGTGGAAAAGTTGGCTTAAAGCTTAACATTCAGAAAAAAAAAAAAAAAAGAATGTATGCTAGGCTATAATTTCTCATTTCCACTGTGTGGTCTTTTTGGAACCTCAATAAAAGCCTGGGGTTTTACCAAGGCCTCCCTGCCCCACAAAGCAGGGTTTGTACTCCAATGTCTGCCTCCGGTACATTTTGTAACTGCTAAATTATTTCCTTGGTTCTTTAATTTTCCAGTAACTGTTTCTACCTGGAGTTATTGAAATCTTACTCTGTGCACTTTTAACTTAGAAGTAAGTTTTGAGAGGGAAGTTGCATGTGACTTTTAAGCTCCCTTCCCTGAAGTCTCTCTTTTTAAGATCTTACTCCTAAAGTCCTAGCTGCTTTACCAGATTTCAAATCTAAGTTTTACTACTCATCCCGGTGAAACTGTACTTTTACTCTTCACTTTGTGAGATAGCTAAAAAGACATAGTGGGAGCAACTTGCTGTGGTTGTCTTTATAGATGAGAATATGGGGATATAACAGGTAAGGCTGCTGAAGTTTCCAGAGTTGGTTAATGGCAGATCTGGAATTCAAACTCAGCCTGTCTGACTTCTGAGGCTCCACTCTTACCGTCTAAGGTAGGCCATTGCTCTTCATTAAGATGTATCCTTCCGTTGTTGGAGGATCCACACTGAAGGGCTTGTCCAGTGAGTCAGCCACTGATGCCTCCCTAGGCATCTCACTCTCATTTCTCCCTCTTCTAAGATTCCTCCTTAGTTGGCCACCCCCACTACAGCTGGGAGAATTATTAAGCTGGTTTAAGTAAATCAATATTTGCAGCCACTCCTCCCAGAACATGGTGCATGGAGAGTAGCTAGACTGCAAATTTAAGCCTTGAATTCAGAGAGCCTGCCTGTGTTATAACCCAGCCAAGACTACTGCTTCTCTGACCTGGGAACACATAGAAGTTTCCCCAACAGCCCCAGACTCTTGGTTGTATGTCAGTTCCATCTATTCTGAGGGGAGCTTACACCTTGAGTTCAGATTGGTGAGATATATTGGAGATTTCTGACCTCCAAAACTGTGAGATTTAAAAAAAAAAAAAAAGTATTATGTTAAGCTACTAAACTTGTGATGATTGATGTAAGTAAATTTACATTCAGGTAATCCAAGTATATACTTTTTATTTCATTTTCCCCATATGTAAATTTATTAGCTACAAATATTAAATATTTTGTTCTCCTAGTTCATTCTCTAAAGATTACAACATATGTATCTATAAGGGGTGCATTATTGAGTTCTAACCTGAACGATGAACCAAATTCTGGACAATTTAAGAACAGCAAGACAATGGAAATTTGGTTATGCCTCTTACAATTGTGCTAGTGCTATATTTTAATCTTGTATGTTTTAGAAACTCCCCAAAACATTATTTTCAAGTTATATGGTGTATCCCATTTCTTTATCTACATTAAGCTTAAACTCCCTACCTGACCTATAATCATTTTCTTTCTGCTTAAAGGCATTCTATTTTTAGTTATCTAGTGCAGGTTTGCTATTTTTAGTTTATCTGACAGATGTCTTTAATTCTCCTTTATCTTTGAAGGATATTTTTACTGGTATGGGACTCTAGAATGGTAGCAACTTGTTTTCATTATTTTGAAAATGTCATCCTACTGTCTTCTGGCTTTTATTGCTTAAGTGAGAATTCAGTTGTATCTCTTACATTAACATCTTTGAAGGAAGTGAAAGTGGAAGTCGCTCAGTTGCTCAGTTGTGTTCAATTCTTTGCGACCCCATGGAGTATACAGTCCACGGAATTTTCCAGGCCAGAATACTGGAGTGGGTAGCCTTTCCCTTCTCTAGGGTGTCTTCCCAATCAGGGATCAAACTCAGGTCTCCCACATTGTCAGTGGATTCTTTATCCGCTGAGCCACAAGGGAAGGAAATCTGTCTTTTATTTTTCTTGTTCTTTTAAGATTTTATTTTTAATATTTATTTTTATATCAGTAGATTTGCTTCTGTGTGTCTAGACTTAGTTTTCTTTATATTTATTCTTCTGGAAGCTGTAGAACTCTCTTCTTGGGAAATAAGAATTGCAGTGTGTTGACTCCATTTGCAGAAGAACATTTCAGACCGTTTCTCTCTTTGCTGTCACAAATATGATGCTTCAAAATGACTGAGCCTTTGAAGAACTACTTTGAAAATGTTACAAAATTATATACTAGTGTCTTTAATGTTTTGAATACTTTAAAAATTGTCTGCTACTTGTCAAATATTATTTGAAAATCTTCAATCAAAAATTGCAATGTCCAAATGCTTCTATATCTTCAGGTTTGTGGTAAGTTGCAGTTACTGAGGGAAAAAAACCACCACCACAACAAAAAACAGTTGTAAATAGAACACATTTAAATATATTCCTAAGAAACAAATAGAAATAGAAAAAAATTAAAAAGTCATAGCTCAAAAGTTGTATACTACTTTATTCTGAAATATTATACAGTACTTGCTTTGGATATTTTGACTTGTGAGAATTTTTTTAGAGTGTCAATATTTACTTCAATAAATTTATATTTTGCTCTAGAACTGAAGAAGACCCATGATTTTGCAGTATCCATATTTAACAAATTATTTGAGATAATCACAAATAAAACTCACTTGATAAGTAATGTTCTTTAGAAAGCTTTTGAGAAATGATAATTTTAAGTAAGTCATATATAGAAACAAATTATTACTGTGAAATATTTACAAACTTCCCTATGAAAAAAGTTGAAATTGATGATGCTTCCCACTTCAGTTCAGTTCAGTTCAGTTCAGTTCAGTTCAGTTCAGTTCCGTTACTCAGTTGTGTCTGACTCTGCAACCCCATGAATCTCAGCACGCCAGGCCTCCCTGTCCATCACCAACTCCCAAAGTTCACCCAAACTCATGTGCATCGAGTCGGTGATGCTATCCAGCCATCTCATCCTCTGTTGTCCCCTTCTCCTCCTGCCCCAATCCCTTCCAGCATCAGGGTCTTTTCCAGTGAGTCAACTTTTCCCATGAGGTGGCCAAAGTATTGGTGTTTCAGCCTCAGCATCCGTCCTTCCAGTGAACACCCAGGACTGGTCTCCTTTTGCAGAATTTTATTTGAGCTTATGTGGAACATCAGTAGGTATAGAAAATTATTTTCTTAATTAAAAATATTTTAGTGTAAGAAAAGAATTTAAAGAACAGAAAAAGTGTGTGTATAAACTTTTGAAAAAAAATTACAAACAAATTTATTTAAAGAATGACCTTTCATATAAAAGTAGAGTTTACTTCAGAAGAACATCAGTGACATGGAACTAGAGTCATAGGTGGCTAAAAAATTAATTAAAATATGTGAAATGTGAAAAGAATATGTGTCCTACTATGCTATTTTTTTTAAGTTCTGATAATAAAATTAAGGAGAGCTTAGAATTTTTCCTTAATGATCATTAATATAAACATTTTTTAAGAAGCAGATTATTTTTGAAAATACTCTCTGTTGCTGCTGCTGCTAAGTCACTTCAGTTGTGTCTGACTCTATGCGACCCCATAGATGGCAGCCCACCAGGCTCCCCAATCCCTGGGATTCTCCAGGCAAGAACCCTGGAGTGGGTTGCCATTTCCTTCTCCAATGCATGAAAGTGAAAAGTCGAAGTGAAGTTGCTCAGTTGCCAACTCTGCGCGACCGCATGGACTGCAGCCCACCAGGCTCCTCTATCCATGGGATTTTCCAGGCAAGAGTACTGGAGTGCGTTGCCATTGCCCTCTCTGGAAAATATTCCCTAATAGCACTAATATAACAGATTGTCATTCACTGAATAAATAGAATTAATTTCAAGAATCATCTCAATAGTTTTAGCATCTCAGATTTTTTTTTATTGGTAAAAAATATCATGAGACATATCCTCATCAAATTTATCAAATTATTGGAGTATATTATAATAATGTTAACTATAAACATATTTCTGTGTAGCATATCTATAGAATTTTTTTCATCTTATGTGCATAAAATTCTATATCCATAAGGGAGCAATTCCCTTATTCTCCTAACCCCAGTCACTGGCAACCACTATTCTACTTTCTCTTTCTGTGAATTTGACTACTTAATTACTACATATAAGTGGGCTTATGTAGTATTTGGCCTTCTATGACTGGCTTATTTTATATAATGTCTTCAAAGTTTATTTGCGTCATAGCTTAAAACAGGATTTTTTTCCTTTTTAAGGCTGAATAATATTTCATTGTATGCATCATATACCACATTTTGTTTATTCATATATCAATGGACATTTAGTATTTTTCTATTTCCTTGGTTATTGTGAATAAAGCTGCAGTGAAAATAGGAATCTGATATCTCTTCAAGATCCTGTTTTCAACTTTTTAAGGTAAATATCCATAAGTGGGATTGCTGGATCACATGGCAGTTTTATTTTTAATGTTTTGAGAAGTTTCCATATTGTTTTCCATAGCAACTACACCAAGTACATTTCCAAGAGTAACAGACAAAAGCTTCAATTTTTTCACATCCTTACCAGTGCTTTTATTTTCTGGGTTTCATTTGGTTTTGCTTGTTTGTGATGACAAGGCCATTCCAACAGATGTTATGTAACACTTCATTGTGGTTTTTGATTTGTAATTCCCTAATGATTTGTGATGTTGCATATCTACTCATACACTTGTTAGTCCTTTGTGTATCTCTTTTGGAGAAATGTCTATTCGGAGACTTTTGCCCAATTTTTATAAAGATTTTGGTTTTTTGCTACTGAGTTGTATTAGTTCCTTACATATTTTGGATATTAGGTTTAGATCAGATATATGCTTTGCAAATATTTTCCACAATTCTGAAGACTGCTTTATAAGGCTGTTGATTATTGTTTTGTCATAAAGAAACTTTTTAGTTTGATGTAGCACCACTTGTCTGTATTTGCTTTTGTTGCCTGTGTGTATGGTGTCACAGTAATAGCCAGAAATCACTGCAAAGAGCAGTATTAGGAAGTTTGTTTCCATGTTTCTTTCTAGAAGTTTTATAGTCTCAGGTCCTACATCTAACCCTTTAAGTCATTTTTAGTTTAGTGTTTATTTAATGGTATCAGATATGTGTGCAATTTCATTCTTTTGCATCTTGATATCCAATTTTGAAGAGCTTATCATTTCCCATCATGTAGTTTTGACATGCTTATCAAAGATCACTTGCCTGTTTTTACATGAGTTTATGCCTGGGCTCTCTATTCTCTTCCATTGATCATATGTCTGCCTTTATGGCAGTACCATATGGTTTTGATTACTATAGCCTTATAATATGTTTGAAATAAAGAGAGGTGAGACATCTATATTTCTTCTTTTTCTCAAGAAAATTTTGGCTATTTGGGGTCCTTTGTTAGCCCACATGATTTTAGAATTTTTTCTATTTCTATAAATAATGCTTTTGGGATTATGATTGGAATTACAGTTGGTCAGAAATTATGACTTTTCATCTTGAACCACAGGACTTGACTTCTAAATTGAAGAAAGTAGGAAAAACCACTAGGTCATTCAGATATGACCTAAATAAAATCCCTTACAATTATACAATGAAAGTGATAAATAGATTCAAGTGATTAGATCTGATAGAGTGCCTGAAGAACTGTAGGCAGAGGTACATGACATTGTACAGGAGGCAGTGAACAAGACCATCCCCAATGAAAAGAAATGCAAAAAGGGAAAATGTTTGTCTAGAGAGGCCTTACAAATAGCTGAGAAAAGAAGAGAAGCTAAAGGCAAAAGTAGAAAAGGAAAGATATACCCATTTGAATTCAGAGTTCCAAAGAATAGCAAGGAGAGATAATAAAACCTTCCTAAGTGATCATGCAAAGAAAGAGAGGCCTTAGTAAGCATCACTACAAACAAAGCTAGTGGAGGTGATGGAATTTCAGCTGAGCTATTTCAAATCCTAAAAGAGGATGCTGTTAAATGCTGCACTGAATACACCAGCAAATTTGAAAAACTCAGCAGTGGCCACAGGACTGGAAAAGGTCAGTTTTCATTCCAACCCCAAAGAAAGGCAGTACCAAGGAGTGTTCAAACTACTGAACAATTGCACTCATTTCACATGCTAATAAAGTAATGCTCAAAATTCTTGAAGCTAGGCTTCAACAGTATGTGAACTGAGAACTTGCAGATGTTCAAAATGGATTTAGAAAGGCAGAGGGATCAGAGATCAAATTGCCAACATCCTTTGTATCATCAAAAGAGCAAGACAATTCTAGAAAAACATCTACTTCTGCTTCATTGATTATGCTAAAACCTTTGACTGTATGGATCACAACAAACTCCAGAAAATTCTTCAAGAGATGGGAATATCAGAACATCTCCCCTGCCTCCTGACAAATTTGTATGCAGGTCAAAAGACAACAGTGAGTGCTGAACACGGAACAGTGGGCTGATTCCAAATTGGGAAAGGAGTACGTTAAGGCTGTATATTGTTACCTTGCCTATTTAACTTGTATGCAGAGTAAATCATGAGAAATGCTAGTCTAGATGAAGCCTAAGCTAGAATCAAGACTTCCAGGAGAAATATCAACAACCTCAGATATGGAGGTGACACCAAACTTATGGCAGAAAGTGAACATAGACTAAAGAGCTTCTTCATGAAAGTGAAAGAGGAGAGTGAAAACCTGGCTTAAAACTCAGCATTCAAAAAATGAAAATCATGGAATCTAGTCCCATCAATTGATGGCAAATAAATGGGGAAACAATGGAAATAGTGACAGACTTGATTTTCTTGGGCTCCAAAAATCACTGCAGTTGGTGACTGAAGCCATGAAATTAAAAGACACTTGTTCCTTGGAAGAAAAACTATGACTAACCTAGACAGCATATTAAAAAGCAGAGACATTGCTTTGCCAACAGAGGTCTATATAGTCAAAGCTATTGTTTTCCCAGTAGTCATGTATGGATGTGCAACTTGGACCATAAAGAAGGCTGAGCATGGAAGAATTGATGCTTTTGAACTGAGGTGTGGGAGACTTTTGAGAGTCCCTTGGAATGACAGGAGATCAAACCAGTCAATCCTAAAGGAAATTTACCCTGATTATTCATTGGAAGGACTGATGCTGAAGCTGAAGCTCCAATATTTGGCCACCTGATTGCCAATGCTGACTCATTAGAAATGACCCTGACATTGGAAAGATTGAAAGCAGGAGGAGAAGGAGACAACAGAGGATAAGATGGTTGGATGGCATCACTGACATGAGTTTGAGCAAGCTCTGGAAGATGGCAAAGCACGGGGAAGCTTGGCATGCTGCAGTCCATGGGTTCTCAAAGAGTCAGACCCAACTTAGCAGCTGAACAACACAGGATAAACTTTACATAGTAAAGAAATGTATACATTTTGCTGTTAATAAATATACAAATAAATGAATGAATATATTTATTAGTCCAAAATGAACAAGATCATTCACAGCCAGATGGAAAACTCATTATTAATGTTGCATTTTTACTCAACAACAAGCTCACTTAGCTCTAAACCCAGATATTTCCTGGTATCTTCCTTGCCTCTTAGGACTCTCAGGACAAGTGCTTTTTTGGTCTCAATCAGTGAACCCTAAGGCCAAGGCCATAGAATGGATTTGATAGAAGTGTGTTGACCAACTAATTGAATAATAAACTCTTCGGAAATGCAAAATTATGAGCTTGACTCTTGATCTTCTATGCACTTTTCCATGTTGATACCTCTGTTAACTTCCATAAGACTCTACCAGAACGTTATCATTTCAGTCAGCTTTGTGTGGTACTCTGCTCATATTCATTAGGCATCTGGTATTAATGATAGTGATGGATTACAGAATGTGTTGAATTTTTGTGTCATTTTATAATTTCTTATTAGTTTGGAATACCACTAATAAATTATGATTATATCATAGCAAATATCAGAATACAAAATTTTGCTCTTCAAAACTATTTCCTCTCTTAAAATATAAGACATTTTATTGAAAAGTTGTCTAGGAGAACTCAACTTTGTCTTTCTACTAAGATCAGGTACTCCTTTAAGGTACTGTTACATCTTAATATATGCTATTAAAAATGCTATTTTCCACTACAATTAATAATAATCTATTCTTGTTTCACTTCCAGTTTCTTATTCAATGGAGAAACAAATTAAATGATTTTACACAAATACTCATTTAAAATATTTTAAAATCAAGAAATATGTCATAGTATATAATATGGTTAAATGTACATTGAGATGGGTTTGACAAGTAAACTCCCTTGTGTGGCTACCATCTAATCCAGATGCAGAGTATTTCATTAGATTAGAAAATTCCCTCATGCCACTTTCCAGTTAATGATATTCACTCCTTCCTATATAAATTGGTCTATATTAGTTTTAACTGTTCTATAATTTTAAATAGAACCAGGCTCACACAGTATGCAATAGTTTTGGGGTGGAGTTATTCATTTTTTGTGCATTTTGGCAGTTTATTCATTTTTATTCTGATTACCATTTCACTCTGTGACTATACCACAATTTGTTTTCTAGTATATATGTTGGTGGACATGTGGATTGTTTCCAGTTTTTATCTGTTATAAATACAGCTGCTCTGAACAGTGCTTGTAACTTCTTGAAGATATATTTTCATTTCTCTAGGAATAAAATTGCAGTGTTGTAGACTAAGCATCTGTTTAATTCAATAAGGTACCCACTGCCCAAGTGGCTAAGCCATTTAACAATGGCAATAATAATATATAAGAGTTAAGAATCACTCCACAACTTTGCACACATTTAGCATCTTTTAGTTTTAGCCATGTGGGTGAGTGTGAAATTGAATCTTGTAGTTTTAGTTTACATCTAATTAATGGATAAAGATATTGAGAATGTTTTCATGCACTTATTGCCCATATATGTACTTTCTTTTATGTCAGTATAAGGTTTTTCCCTGCTTAAAACTTTAATGACTCATTGATGTTTTTATATGATCTGGATACAATTCTTTTTTCAGATGTATGTACTGCACATATTTTCTTCCAGTTTGTGGTTTAACTTTTCATTTTCTTAGTGGTATTTTTTTCAAGACTGTAATTTATTAATTTGATGAAGTTCAATTTATCATGAACTAAGGAGATCCAACCAGTCCATTATAAAGGAGATCGTTCCTGGGTGTTCTTTGGAAGGAATGATGCTAAAGCTGAAACTCCAGTACTTTGGCCACCTCATGCGAAGAGTTGACTTATTGGAAAAGACTCTGATGCTGGGAGGGATTGGGGGCAGGAGGAGAAGGGGACGACAGAGGATGAGATGGCTGGATGGCATCACTGACTCGATGGACGTGAGTTTGGGTGAACCCCGGGAGTTGGTGATGGACAGGGAGGCCTGGCGTGCTGTGATTCATGGCGTCACAAAGAGTCGGACACAACTGAGCGACTGAACTGAACTGAAGATGAGATGGTTGGATGGCATCATTGACTGGATGGACATGAGTTTGAGCAAGCTCCGTGAGTTGGTGATGGACAGGGAAGACTGGTGTGCTGCAGTCCATGGGGTCTCAAAGAGTCGGACAACACTGAGTGACTGAACTGACTGAAGGAATCTTCACCTAACTCAAAGTGGTGGTGGTTTTCTCCAACTTTTTCTTAGAATTTTAATAGTTTAAGATTTAAGTCTATAATCCATTTAAAATTAATTATTATTTATAGTGTGAGTTTAGGGTCAAGGTCCACATTTATATCTAGTTAATTCAGAAAATTAACTTGTTGATAACATAGTTTTTTTTTTTCTTTTGAATCACCTTAGCTATTGGCAAAATTATTTTATTTATATGTGTGTCTTTCTCTTTCTTGATATTCTAGTATGTTCCATTAGTCTTATATCACTGTCACACCTTCTTGATTATTACTTTCAGTCTCTCTGTCATATCCAACTCTTTATGACTACAGCATGGTCTGCAGCATGCATGCCAGGCTTCCCTTGAAGACTAGCTTCAAGATTTTGAGCATTATCTTGCTATCATGTGAGATTAATGCAATGATGGGTAGTTTGAGCGTTCTTTGGCATTGCCTTTCTTTGTGATTGAAAAGAAAACTGACTTTTCCCATTCCTGTGGCCACTGCTGAGTTTTCCAAATTTGCTGGCACATTGAGTGCAGCACTTTTATAGCATCATCTTTAAGAATCTGAAATAACTCAGCTGGAGCTTCATCACCTCCTCAGACAATCATTTCGACTTTTTGCATTTCTCTTTCTTGGGGATAGTTTTGATCTCTGCCTCCTGTACAACATTATGAACCTCTGTCCATAGTTCTTCAGGCACTCTGTCTATCAGATCTAATCCCTTGAATCTATTTGTCACTTCCTCTGTATAATCGTAAGGGATTGATTTAGGTCATACCTGAATGGCCTAGTGGTGTTCCCTACTTTCTTTGAGTCTGAAGTTTGCAATAAGGAATTCATGATCAGAGCTTCAGTCAGCTCCCAGTCTTGTTTTTGCTGACTCTATAGAGCTTCTCCATCTTTGGCTGCAAAGAATATAATCTGATCTTGCTATTGACCATCTAGTAATGTCCAAGTGTAAAATTACCTCTTGTATTGTTGGAAGAGGTTGTTTGCTATGACCAATGTGTTTCTTTTGAAAAACTCTGTTAGCCTTTGCCCTGCATCATTTTGTACTCCAAGGCTAAACTTGTCTGTTACTCCAGACTTCCTACTTTTGCATTCTAGTTCCCTATGATGAAAAGGACATCTTTTTTTCTTTTTTTTTTTAATGTTAGTTCTAGAAGGTCTTGTAGTCCTTCATAGAAACATTCAATTTCAGCCTTACTTGTTGGGGCATACAATTGGATTACTGTGATATTAAATGGTTTGCTTTGAAAACAAACAGAAATCATTCTGTTGTTTTGTAGATTGCACCCAATTACTGATTGGGTACTTGGTGTAATAATCTTGATTATTGTAGAATGATAAATAATTCTTGAAATCGTATTGTAAGTCCTCAAACTTTGTTCTTTTTTATTTTTCTAAAGTTTATTTGGTTGTTGTAAGTCTTTCAAAATTCCCCCAAATTTTAAAATCAGCTCAACTTCTGTACAATAAAACATGATGTTGTTATGTTTGAGAGTATGTTGACTCTATTTACCAAAATTGAGAGAATTAATATCTCTTAGTGACTATGATGTATTTTAATTTTTTTTAATTCTTTAATTTTCTCAGTGATGTTTTATAGTTTTCAATCTAAAATACTTATATATTTTAAGTTTATTCCTAAGAATTTCTATGCTTTTTATATATTATTTAATAGTACTATTACCAGTATTAATGTATTAGCCAGTGGTTTTCATGAGCATATACAAATTAAAATTATTTTTTATTTTGAGCTCATATTCTTTGAGTTTGTTATTTTTAAGATTTTTATAGATTTCTTGAATGTTTTACCTAAATACTATGTAATATAGTACCACCTTATCCTTTAAACATTTTAAACATTGTCAAATGATTTCCTGTATCTATTGAGTTAATCATATAATTTTTATCCCTAATTGGATTAATATGATTCAGTAACAATTGATTTTCAAATATTGAACTGTTGTTGCATTTTAGGGATGAATTACATTTGATCATTACTGTATGTATATGTTTTCTATGAAGAAAGTCCAAATAAAACAGATCCATCCTACAGAGAATCTCAACTTCAGGGAAAAGTAAACTCGATATCATTAGCTCCAAGGTCACTGTTAACTATTGAGATCTGAGGTTCCAGATGCCAGCATTTCCCCTAGGTGCTAGATTGACTCTGTCTCTGTTCGTGCTGTTGCTTTCTTTCATCTTTTTAGCTGTGGGTGCTTTCTTTATTCAATGTAGTCTCTGTAGTTCATGTTTTCACTACCACCCCTGCCCAACCTGTCATCTGATACCTCAGCTGTCACGGATTCGAATTTGACCTTCCCAAAATAGATAATGCAATCCCTTTCCCTTCCCTAAAGTGTCCTGGAATATAGGTATTAATGTGTATTTAGAACACAACTAAAGAGCCTCTTGATAAGTGTGAAAGAGGAGAGCGGAAAAAAAAAAAAAAAAAGACTGGCTTGAAACTCAACATTAAAAAACATTAAGATCATGACATCTGGGCCCATCTCTTCGTGGTCAATAGAAGAGGAAAAAGTAGAAGCAGTGGCAGGTTTTATTTTCTTGGTCTCCAAAATCACTGCCGATGGAGACTGCAGTCATTAAATTAAAATACGTTTCTTCCTTGGAAAGAAAGTCATGATAAATCTGCCCACTAAGTCTTTTCAGTCATGTATGACTCTTTGCAACCCTATGGGTGGTAGCAGACCAGCTCCTTGGTCCATGGGATTCTTCCAGCAAGAATACTGAAGTGGGTTGCTATTTCCATCTCCATGATAAACCTAGACAGTGTATTAAAAAGAAACAGAGACATCACTTTGCCAGCATATGTCTATATAGTCAAAGCTATGGTTTTTCCAGCAGTCATGTGTGGATGTGTGAACTGGACAGTAAAAAAAAAAAAAA
>NW_024070188.1:3813474-4022508 GCF_014754425.2 Oryx dammah | reverse complement strand
AGCAGTCATGTGTGGATGTGTGAACTGGACAGTAAAAAAAAAAAAAAAGCCAATCACCAAAGAATTAATGCCTTTGAACTGTGATGTTGGAGAAGACTCTTGCAAGTCCCTTGGACTACAAAGAAATCCAACCAGTCAATCGTGAAGGAAATCACCTTTGAGTATTCATTGGAAGGATTGATGCTTAAGCTCCAGTAATTAGCCAATTCATTGGAAAAAAAATCCTGCTGCTGGGAAAAGCCTAGTGAGCTGCAGTCCATGGGGTCGCAGAGTCAGACACGACTTAGCGACTGAACAACAAAAAGGACACAACTACCTAAATTTAGTTTATTCCTTTAACTATGATATCATACCTATGGTTATTCCTTACTAATCAAGTTGTTTCAGTCTGAAATGTCTCTTAATTTAGAGTGATTTTCCTTTTCCTACTGGTGCAATATTCTTAGAAAATTTATTTATAATTTTATTTTGTTTTCAAATGTTAATCTTGGAAATTTCTGACATGCATTTCTGTCAGTCCTCTTTTCCTTAAAAACCCTCTTCCTTCAATATCCTGGAGTCCTCAGGCAAATACAACACCTAACAACTTGCTTTAATTTCCCAGTGGTGCTAAGCAAAGTATGTCTGTAAGGCCCTCATGTTTCCCATGCCACAATCAGAAGAAAAATAGTAACAATAATAATTAGGATATCATATTTTTAATACTTTCTGTACACCAGACAGAAGCTCATTTAAAACTCATGTAAACTCTGGGAAGTAAGCTCTGTAAACCCTAACATACAAAGGGAATAATTTGCCCCTGGCAATTTTGAACCATGGATGAATTATACTTCAAATTCAGATTGGTCTCATTCAAAGCATTTTCTGCTAACCTCATGCTAATTTCTATAGGACAATCACAGTATCCTTAACGTTCCACTCAACCATCCACATACCAAAGAAACACAAAACCACCTCAATGTTTTCTCCACACATAAAACAGTGATGCTACACATGCCTTAAGTCCTACTTGATTAACTGTCTTAGAGAAGTACCATGAAATTGCTTTTGTTGAACACGGGTTCATTATGTGTTTCAGTTCTTAAGTTGCACCAATTCTGATATTAGTTTTTAAATATCTTATCTTAAGATTTGAGCTTTTATTCCTGCATCTTGATATTAAGTATTGTTTGACTTACATATACTTTTTCCTAGACCATGAACCTGTCCTTTAATGTTTGTAGATGTTTTATAGTATCCACAGTGGGCCCCAAATCTCTACATTATCTTGTACTTTAAAAATAGGTTTGGGACTTTCATTCACTTTATAATCCTTTGTTGTTTAATCTTTAATTTAATCATTTTCTATAAAGCTTATTTTGGCAAAGTACTTGCAGTTAACCTAAACTTCCAAAGCACAGTGCTTGTTTCTATAAGTATGTTTTCTTTAATTATTACATTATTATAAATGGTTGCATTAATTATTATAAAGAATAAACTGAATTTGGAGGCCAATCTTATTGGAGCAATTATGAAACAAAACTAGTAATCAACAACCACTATTTACTTTAATCCATTTGACCAACTGATTTATTACAATTTGACAAGACCAAACTACCTGAGCACTGTAAATGTGTGGTGATTCATGCCACACAGGTATAATATTATGTGATCTACTGCATTAGAAAGAAATTTAAGAAATCAACAGATAAACTGGCCTATGACAATCTAACCAAGAAAAAATATGTTTGTAATTTATCTGTGGAACAAATGGGTGTCTCAGTCTTATTCAAAAGAGAATTCAGTTTCTATACATCCTTAACAAATCTTCTATTCTCTTCAGTCTCAATTATCTCAAAAAATGGTATCACTATCAATCTTTTTGCTTAAGCCACAATGTACACGTATGCTTCAATTTTCACTTTTTTTAATCCTCACACCAATAAATGCTATGTATCCATCTCCTCCTGTTCTTCCATTACCCTCACCTTAGTCCAAGCAACATCATGTTTCCAGGTTTACTTCAATAGACTTAAACTGTTTTAATTTCATTCTTGCAAACCACTCCAAAAATGTCTTCTGATATTAATTTATGCTACTCTTATAATACACAAATTCTAAAGGTTTAACATCACACTTAAAATATTATTCAAAACCTAACCAAAACCCATAAGCAACTACTTTATATATCTAATTTTTTTTTTGTTGTTGTTGTTGTTGTTTTTTTAGCTCATCTTGTACTAATCTACATGTGCTTCATGCTCCAGACAGACTGACTTTTCTTTCTGGGATACACAATATACTAAACTCAATAGTATATTAATATTTTTACTTTTGGATAACTTTGCTTGGCTGTATCATTCCCTTCATTCAGGTATCAGCTCAAATCAATTCTTTAGAGAGGTTTTCTCTGATACTCAAATTAAAATGAATGTTTCCTGCTGGGGTCCAGCCCTGGTGGATCCAGGGAATTCGAATTGGGGATGCAGTTGGAGTCTGGGAAATGACTATTTAATTAGAAATATGAGAGATTAGGAAAGAATAGTATAGTAGGAAAATTAGTGGAGAAAAGAGGCTGAATAACTTGGTTTACGCGGAAAACTAATAAAACCTGTAGACAAGAGGTTTGCACCATCTACGTTAGGCCACTGGCACCCACTTGAATAGCGGAGGGTGCCCCGCCTTGGGCTCCCTCTCACGTGGGTCTTAGAAGCCAGGGCAAGTAAGTAGACGTGGTGAGCCTCCACGCTCCAGATGGGAATTCAGCCTGAAAACGAGAGGTGGGGAGAGGGAGAAAGAGAGAGAGAGATTCAACACAGGGGAAAGCAGCTTTTCCAATGACTGGCCCATCCTTTATTGTCCAGAAAGCTTTTTATACTTTTGGTTGTACATAGAGATCAATGGATAATACAAAATTATGCAGCGCCAGCAGCCCTAACTCTTATCGAGACCAGGCTTTTTCTCTGCATACCTAGCTATATACACAAGTCTTAGGTGATTTACATCATCTTCTGGCCAGAAGGCCAATTAACATTTTAAAGCCCTTTTCAGATAAGAGTCTGTCCACCAGAAAACCTTAAAAGTGTTGTTCTTCCCAAAGTCTGGTGCCACTCTCAGAAAGCACTGAATAAAGTTACATTCTTACATAGCAAGGACACAACAATTTATAACAAAGAAAGAGGAGTACAGTGATTTATAACAAAGAGAAAATTAATTAACTCAAAAGTCTAGTGTTGCTAACATCAAAACTACTATATTCCTTTTTCTATATCCCAATTACATTGATTAATATCCTTCAGGTGCCTAAAAGAGAAAGAATATGGAGGCCTGGAAGCAGTCATTAACTCAACAGTGAAACCCATCACCAATATAATTTTTAGCTTTTTAGAAAAGGCTCTATATCTTTAAGATGCTTTAAGCTTCATGCCTCTCGTGCTTGGGGGGCTGTAAACAATCACAAGTTGTAAAAGTCTCCAACTTTCAGGCAAGTTAGAGGGCCATCAGAGGGATTTGAGCTGAGATACTCCTTTCATATGCAGGAGGCCAGTTGGAGCTCTAAGTTAACTTTTTCCAGAGAAAGGTGGTGGGGGACAGCCCCTATTAATGTCAGAAGAGTGGGAAGCACAGTACAATAAGGCAGGCAGACTCTGGTTTTTGGGGGTAGATGTTCAGGAAAATCCAGGGGGAGCCCCTGAGGCCAGATCACGCCTTTGCGTATGCCAGGCTTCCTTCCTCATGACCTTTGCCACGGGCAGGATTCCTCACGCTGGCTCCCAGCAGTTTCCAAAGTTCTATCACACCAATACATGGATTTTTGATATTTTGTTATTTATTTTTTGTTTATTTTTATTGGGTTTATTCATCCATAAGTGTTGGGACCAAATATATTTTCTTAGCACTATGCCAACACTTTTGGGATAATTGAATGAATAATGAATGAACAATTTGTATATAAATACTAAGAAAAGAAAGAAAGAAAGTGAAGTCGCTAAGTTGTGTCTGACTCTTTGCAACCCCTTGGACTGTAGCCTACCAGGCTCCTCTGTTCATGGGATTCTCCAGGCAAGAATACTGGAGTGGGTTGCCATTTCCTTCTCCAGGGGATCTTTGCAACCCAAGGATTGAACCTGGGTCTCCCACATTGCAGGCAGATGCTTTACCCTCTGAGCCACCAGTGAAGTCCTATATAAATACTAAGGCACACATAAAAATTGTGACATTGACAGTTAGGGAATATTAATCATGGGAAATATTTGTTATGATCATGGGTCTAGTGGCTTAGAAGGACTTTCTGGAGGTGGTAATAAAGAATAAAGCCTTGAAGTTCCTATAGTGAAAGATGTTCAGTCGCTTCTGACTCTTTGCAACCCCATGGACTATACAGTTTATGGAATTCTCCAGGCCCGAATACTGGAGTGGGTAGCCTTTCCCTTCTACAGGCGATCTTCCCAACTCAAAGATCGAACTCAGGTCTCCCACGTTGCAGGTGGACTCTTAACCAGCTGAGCCACTAAGGAAGCCCAAGAATATTGAAGTGGGTAGCCTACCCTTTCTCTAGGGGATCTTTCTGACCCAAAAAGATTGAACCAGGTTCTCCTGCATTTCAGGCAGATTCTTTACCAACTGAGCAATCAGGAAAGCAATCCAAACTACCTCAGGCCTGGCAAAAAAGAAAGAACCAGAGTTGAAAGAAAATGCAGTAGGAAGAACTTATCATCTGATTATTTCAGATTTCCTGGAGGGGTGGAGTGTTTCTACTTCCTGCTGGTTCTGGTTTTAAGCCATAGACTCTAGACATCTGAATTCTCTCTAACTTCCTACTTCCAGTGAGTTGATAGCATGATGATAAGAGTCTTCTGGAGTTTAGTTTCAATTGTGCCATAAGATAGTAACCCAGCATCCTCCTCCACAGTTCCCACAGTGAAACCTATAAACATACTATGTCTTTATTAGCCCTGACACATTTTCTCAGGAAGGCTCACCCTTGTCTTAGCTCTCACCTTGCTTAAACAAAAGAGATATATGAAGGAAACATGTGAAATGAAAGAGAGAGAAGAAATCTGTTGTTACTTGATAAAGAAACTTAGAGTTGAATGTTGAAATTTGATTCTGGTATATCAGTCATTTCTTAAAGAGACAATGTCCTGAGTGTAACATGTTTTGCATGTTCAGGATTGGCAAGTGTCAATATTGACAATATTGATATATTGGTCCAACAATATATAAAAAGGATAAAGCCTTTGACAAAATTCAACATCCATTTATGATAAAAATTCTCCAGAAAGCAGGAATAGAAGGAACATACCTCAACATAATAAAAGGTATATATGACAAACCCACAGCAAACATTATCCTCAATGGTGAAAAATTGAAAGAATTTCCCTTAAAGTCAGGAACAAGACAAGGGTGCCCACTTTCACCACTACTATTCAACATAGTTCTGGAAGTTTTGGCCACAGCAATCAGAGCAGAAAAAGAAATAAAAGGAATCCAAATTGGAAAAGAAGAAGTAAAACTCTCACTGTTTGCAGATGACATGATCCTCTACATAAAAAACCTTAAAGACTCCACCAGAAAATTATTAGAGCTAATCAATGAATATAGCAAAGTTGTGGGATATAAAATCAACACACAGAAATCCCTTGCATTCCTATCTAGTCAAGGCTATGGTTTTTCCAGTAGTCATGTATGGATGTGAGAGTTGGACTGTGAAGAAGGCTGAGCACTGAAGAATTGATGCTTTTGAACTGTGGTGTTGGAGAAGACTCTTGAGAGTCCCTTGGACTGCAAGGAGATCCAACCAGTCCATTCTGAAGGAGATCAGCCCTGGGATTTCTTTAGGAGGAATGATGCTAAAGCTGAAACTCCAGTACTTTGGCTACCTCATGCGAAGAGTTGACTCATTGGAAAAGACTCTGATGCTCGGAGGGATTGGGGGCAGGAGAAAAAGGGGACGACTGAGGATGAGATGGCTGGTTGGCATCACTGACTCGATGGACGTGAGTCTGAGTGAACTCTGGGAGTTGGTGATGGACAGGGAGGCCTGGTGTGCTGCGATTCATGGGGTCGCAAAGAGTTGGACACGACTGAGCGACTGAATGGAACTAAATAATGAGAAAGTAGAAAAAGAAATTATGGAAACCATTCCATTCACCATTGCAACGAAAAAAATAAAATACTTGGGAATATATCTACCTAAAGAAACTAAAGACCTATATATAGAAAACTATAAAACACTGATGAAAGAAATCAAAGAGGACACTAATAGATGGAGAAATATACCATGTTCATGGATCAGAAGAATCAATATAATGAAAATGAGTATACTACCCCCAAAGCAATCTACAGATTCAATGCAATCCCTAACAAGCTACCAACGGTATTTTTCACAGAGCTAGAACAAATAATTTCACAATTTGTACGGAAATACAAAAAACCTCGAATAGCCAAAGCAATCTTGAGAAAGAAGAATGGAACTGGAGGAATCAACCTGCCTGACTTCAGGCTCTACTACAAAGCCACAGTCATCAAGACAGTATGGTACTGGCACAAAGACAGAAATATAGATCCATGGAACAAAATAGAAAGCCCCAAAATAAATCTGCCCACCTATGGACACCTTATCTTCGACAAAGGAGGCAAGAATATACAATGGATTAAAGACAATCTCTTTAACAAGTGGTGCTGTGAAAACTGGTCAACCACTTGTAAAAGAATAAAACTAGAACACTTTCTAACACCATGCACAAAAATTAACTCAAAATGGATTAAAGATCTAAACATAAGACCAGAAACTATAAAATTCCTAGAGGAGAACATAGGCAAAACACTCTCTGACATAAATCACAGCAGGATCCTCTATGATCCACCTCCCAGATTTCTAGAAATAAAAGCAAAAATAAACAAATGAGACCTAATTAAAATTAAAAGCTTCTGCACAACAAAGGGAAAGACATAAGCAAGGTGAAAAGACAACCTTCAGAATGGGGGAAAATAGTAGCAAATGAAGCAACTGACTAACAACTAACCTCAAAAATATACAAGCAACTTATGCAGCTCAATTCCAGAAAAATAAATGACCCAATCAAAAAATGGGCCAAAGAACTAAATAGACCTTTCTCCAAAGAAGACATACGGATGGCTAACAAACACATGAAAAGATGCTCAACATCACTCATTATCAGAGAAATGCAAATCAAGACCATAATGAGGTACCATTTCACACCAGTCAGAATGGCTGCGATCCAAAAGTCCGCAAGCAATAAATGCTGGAGAGGGTGTGGAGAAAAGGGAACCCTCCTACACTGTTGGTGGGAATGCAAACTAGTACAGCCACTATGGAGAACAGTGTGAAGATTCCTTAAAAAACTACAAATAGAATTGCCTTATGACCCAGCAATCCCACTGCTTGGCATAAACACTAAGGAAACCAGAATTGAAAGAGACACGTCCACCCCAGAAGTGTTCATCACAGTACTGTTTATAATAGCCAGGACATGGAAGCAACCTAGATGTCCATCAGCAGATGAATGGATAAGAAAGCTGTGGTACATATACACAATGGAGTATTACTCAGCTATTAAAAAGAATACATTTGAATCCGTTCTAATTAGGTGGATGAAACTGGAGCCGATTATACAGAGTGAAGTAAGCCAGAAAGAAAAAACACCAATACAGTATACTAATGCATATATATGGAATTTAGAAAGATGGTAACGATAACCCTGTATGTGAGATGGCAAAAGAGACACAGATGTAAAAAACAGACTTTTGGACTCTGTGGGAGAGGGAGAGGGTGGGATGATTTGGGAGAATGGCATTGAAATATGTGTACTATCATGTAAGAAACGAATCTCTAGCCTAGGTTCAATACAGTATACAGGGTGCTTGGAGCTGGTGCACTGGGATGACCCAGAGAGATGACATGGGGAGGGTGGTGGGAGTGGGGTTCAGGGTTGGGAACTCACGTACGCCTGTGGTGGATTTATGTCATTGTATGGCAAAACCAATACAGTATTGCAAAGTAAAAACATAAAAAATTAAAAAAAAAAAAAAGGATTATACTCCACGATCAAGTGGATTTATCCCAAGGGTGAAAGAATAGTTCCATATTTCAATTCATCATATAATGTAATGTCCTACATTAAGAACATAAAAGATAAAAATCATATGATTACTGCAATAGATACAGAAAAAGTATAGACAAAATTCAACATGCATTCATGAGAAAAACTCTCATCAAAATTGTTACAGAAGGAACATATCTCAACATAATAAAGATCAGTTATGACAATACCACAGCTAAACCATACCCAACAGTGAAAAGCTGAAAACCATTCTCCCAAAATCAGGAACAATATCTACTCTTGTGTGCTCAGTTGCTCAGGCATGTCCAACTCTGCAACCCCACATACTGGGGCCTATTCTTGCTACTTTTATAGTATTGTAAGTCCTGGACTCAGCAATTAAACATGAAAAAGAAATAAAAGGCATATAAATTGGAAGGGAGGAAGTAAAGCTGTCATACATGTTAGAACATCTCCTCATATGACATATAAAAGTAAGCTCAAAATGGATTAAAGGCCTAAATATAGGCCTAAAACCATAAAAGTGCTATAAGAGAGCATAAGCAGAACATTCTTTGACAACTTAACAAGTTTTTGGGTCTGTCTCCTACCTAAAGCAAAGTAAATAAAGCATAGATAAAGGTACAAAACCTAGTTTAACTTAAAAGCTTTTGTGCAGCAAAAGTAACTATACAAAAAATGAAAAGACAACCTACTGATAGGAGAAAATGTTTGCAAATAGTATAATCATTATGGGTGTTAATATCCAAAATATATAAATAGCTCATACAACTGTAGCAACAAAAAGAAACAAGATTTTTAAAATGGACATAAGACCTGAATAGACATTCTTCCAAAGAAACCATACAGATGGGTGAAAGATACATGAAAAGATGCCCAACATCACTACTTATTAGAGAAATACAAATCAAAACCACAATGAGATATCAACTCACCCCTGTCAGAATGATTATCACCAAAATGTCTACAAGAAAGAAGTGTTGGCAAGGATGTGGAGAAAAGGGAATTCTCATACACCATTGGTAGGAATGTAAACTGGTGTAACCACTATGGAAAACATTAAGAAAGTCCCTCAAAAACTGAAAATATAGCTATCATATGACTCAGCAATTCTACTCCTGGGTGTATATTCAAAAACACAAAAACACTAACTTGAAAAGATAAACGCATTCCAATTTTCAAAGCAATATCATTTACAATAGCCCTGAAATGGAAGCAATTCAACCAGTCATCAATAGATGCATGGATTAAGAAGGTATAGTTTTATATACAAAATGGAAGGCCACTCTGCCAAAAACGAAATTACGAAATTCTGTCATTTATAGCAGTGTGGAGGAGCCCTTCCACCAGGGAAGCCTCAGATGGTAAAGAATCCACCTGCAATTGCAGGAGACACAGGTTTGATCCCTGGGTGGAAAGATCCCCTGGAGAAGGGAATGGCTACCCCTTCCAATATTCTTGCCTGGTGAATTCCATGGACAGAGGAGCCTGGTGGGCTATAGTCCATAGGTTTGCAAAAAGTCAGACATGGACACAAATGAGTAGCTAACACTTTGGCTTTCAAATGAGCAAGAGGTGGATGCATAGGTATCTGTAAGAATAATTAATATTAAAAAAGCATACTTCATGAAAAGTCAGATTAGTATGCAATATCTGTTATTAACTAGTCTTGCAATATTCCTATGTTTCCTCTCACCAAGATCTCAAATATATTAGTATTTTTGAGTTACTATTAAGTTCCAGTGAAAAATCTGAAGTTCTTAGAGTTTAATGGTGACAGAGAACTGTCTCTCAAACATAATCCTCAAATTTGAAATGCATAAATATTTTAGGGCACTTTTAAGTTTGCATTTCTTTCCATTATCAAAAAGTATTATAATATGTCTAATTATTATTATATCATTTTATCTATGAATGTGAAAAATTTGCATGCCAGATAATGTGAAGATCAAAAGTATATTAATGCAATACAGGTTCATCTTAAATATACTAAGCAAACCCATTTGTTATACCCTGAATAAAAGCCATGCTTATACTATGACCACACTCTGTCAAAATAATAAAAAAGGAAAGGGTGGGACGAATTGAGAGTAGCATTGAAACATATATTTCTACATTACATATGTAAAATAGTCAGCCAGTGGGAACTTGCTGGGTGACAGAGGGAGTTCAAACCCAGTGCTCTGTGACAACCTAGAAGATTGGAATGGGGTAGGCAGTGGAAGGGAGGTTCAAGAAGGAGGGGACATGTATATAACTATGGCTGATTTGAACTGATGTATGTCAGAAACCAGCACAATATTGTAAAGCAATTATTCCCCCAGTTTAAAATAAATAAATAAATTATAAAATCAAAACAAAGCAAAATCAACTTAGGCTACAACCAAAAGGAAGAGAGACTGAACCTGCCACTGAATCATAACTGACCTGAGAGCACATGGGCTTCCCTGGTGGCTCAGCTGGTAAAGAATCCACCTGCAATGCGGGAGACCCGGGTTTGATCCTTGGGTTGGGAAGATTCCCTGGAGAAGGGCATGGCAACCCACCCCAGTATTCTTGCCTGGAGAATCCCCATGGACAGAGGAGCCTGATGGGCTACAATCCACGGGGTCACAAAGAGTTGAACACAACTGAGCGACTAAGCACACAGAACTGACCTATTAATTCTTTCAAAAAAGCTTATGTAGTAATTCTACAAGTAAAATTTACTTTCCTTCTTAATACTTTTTTCACCTTTTTAATAAACAGTTAGTTGAAAATCTCAATAAAAGTTATAAGCTATATGTTTAGTTTTAAAGGAACAAAAATAAATCTAAATAATATCTTTGTGAGCCAAACAATTATTATTTTTTCTATTTCCCAAAGGGTTATACTCAATTGCATATTTATTATTCTAGCTACTCAAATTTGCATTTAGTTCTTAAGTTTTATCAGTATGCTTGCTTGTTTCAGACAGACAGGGGAAAAAAAAAACTTAAATCTGTTTTATAATATGATAATACAAAATCTAGCACTGAGTCAATACATCTCAGAATAAATGATAAATAATGGAAAATATCATTATAACTATAAAGTAAAATCATAGGAAAGTGTCATTTCCAACTCTCTCTATCAAGTAAGTTATGCCACTGAAAATATGACTAACCATCAGACAAAGCTCTGCTGATGATGCCCACTAACAGCAAATGAAATGTTAAGAAGAAAATATTTTAAGAACAAAAACAACATACTTGGAGGATGAAAAGCAATGTAGTAAAAGGGATGCAAACTGAATTTTAAAGTGTTAAAGCAATACATTTGCTTAAGGAAAATACATGAATGCTAGAAAGGATTTAGAAGAATATAAAGAAATGGTGACATTTGACCAAAAACTGGATCTTCAAAATGACCTTGGAGGGGCAAGAGAAATAATTCATAATCTAACGGTGTTAGAGGATCAAATGGAAAATTCATTAATGAAACTTATTCTACATAAAGATGTCAAACCAAGTGAATAATATGCTATAGTCATCCAAAGAACTTTGAAGAGCTCTCCACTTTTGTACATTTGACTGGTTTCTTTACATTTTACAACATGAGATAAAATTATTAAACATTCTGTGCTAGAGGAATTGGTTTATGGCATACAATCTTGTTCGGATTCCATCAGATTAGGAAAATCTCTTAATTCTGGCCAGGATATAGGAACAAGGGACCAAGGCAAGAATAGGCCATTAGTGTCTGAAAGACAACATGTATGAGTTGTTTCTACCTTTAGGGAACTCATTCACGGACAAGTCTTTAATAAGAAATAAACTGAGAAAACCTAAACAGTGCCTTTTAGTTCACAGATTTTTAGTATTCCACTTGGGGAGATATTTTTATAAATTTAGATTTTTTTTTTTTTTTTTTGCCCTACACAAAACCTCTTGAATAAGAATTTATTGGAGTATAGACCATGAATCAGCATTTTTAAATAAACACCAGGTAATTCTGATACATTGCATTGAAAACTGAACATTGAAGGATCTGACAAACCATATGGGTTACTTTGAATAAGACTTCATGTTGGGAGACCAAAGAGAATCTACTTATTAGATGTAGAGACCTTAATTAAGTAGAAGAGGGATGGGATGTGGGCCTAGGAGTCTTGCCGACCTTGCTATCAGAATGGGGTGAGGTATAATGTCAAAAAATCATATAAAGTCTAAATCCAAGGTTTAAATGATTGGTTTTACCCTTAGAGACAAGTTTTCCAAGAATAAATCTAGGTATAGGGAGAACATATAGGTCAGACTAACACAGAGACTGATCTTGATGCAAATATAAAATAACTGAAAAAAACACCCCCAAAAATCTTCTCCTGAAAGATGCTGTGTTGATACACCAAAAAATCACAGTTATATAATTACTGAGGAATTGAGAAAAGACAAAAATAATGAATAAAAGTGAATTAAACATGATAGGATGTTTTCTATAATTAGAAACACCCAAATCTCAGTGACTTTTTATAAAATTTATTATACATTGCAATTTAATTGCCTCAATACAAACCATCTTGGGCTTAGGTTCCTGTTCCAATACCAACAGAGGTTTGCTATCACTGGGTTGAAAAGAAGAAAAATACTTCTCTCTAAGAGGAGCCACAGCAGAGTTTACTGCTGTGAAGAGAAGAGGCAAGAGTGCTAAGGAAAAAACAATAACAATAACTCAGCACCAAAAGGCAAGTTCACTAGGCCAATTAAGATTGAGGTTGTACCTGCCCCATTACAACCCTAGCACCAACATCAGTCCACATCTGGGGAATGGAAATACCATGGACAGTGACTCCCTATCCTGTCTAGGAAAACCAACACTTTAGAGAGCCAATAGAGGATTAAGCCATACCAGAAGAACAACAACAATTAATATAACAATAAAACATATAGTAGAGTAGCTATATTTTTAGCATGAAAATGACAGTCACTTGAAATTATTTTTCTGTTTTATTTTTACATTTTGTTACATCAGTGCTACTGATTAATCAAAATAATGATGGCAGCAATAAATAACTACTATTAAAGCTATTTAAGTAATATGTTTGACAAAATAGAGTAATAAATATAAAAAATTTTTACATAAGTGTACTCTCTGAATACCAGATCTCCTGACCTGACTCTCGAGAAGCCTGTGTGCAGGGCAGGAAGCAACAGTTAGAACTGGATATGGAACAACAGACTGCTTCTAAATAGGAAAAGGAGTACATCAAGGCTGAATATTGTCACTTCGATTATTTAATTTATATGCAGAATACATCATGAGACACGCTGGGCTGGATGAAGCATAAGTTAGAATCAAGATTGTGGGAGAAATATCAACAACCTCAGATATGCAGATGACACCACCCTTATGCCAGAAAGTGAAGAACTAAAGAGCCTCTTGATGAAAGTGAAAGAGGAGAGTGAAAAAATTGGCTTAAAGCTCAACATTCAGAAAACCAAGATCATGGCTTCTGGTCCCATCACTTCATGGGAAATAGACGGGAAAACAGTGGAAAGAGTAGCAGACTTTATTTATGAGGGCTCCAAAATCACTGAAGATGGTAACTGCAGCAATGAAATTAAAAGACGCTTGCTCCTTGGCAGGAAAGTTATGACCAACTTGCTGCTGCTAAGTCACTTCAGTCGTGTCCGACTCTGTGTAACCCCATAGATGGCAGCCCACCAGGCTCCCCTGTCCCTGGGATTCCCCAGGCAAGAACGCTGGAGTGAGTTGCCATTTCCTTCTCCAATGCATGAAAGTTAAAATTGAAAGTGAAGTCGCTCAGTCATATCTGACTCTTAGCGACCCCATGGACTGCAGCCTACCAGGCTCCTACATCCATAGGATTTTCCAGGCAAGAGTACTGGAGTGAGGTGCGATTGCCTTCTCCAATGACCAACCTAGACAGCATATTAAAAAGCAGAGACATTGCTTTGCCAACAAAGATTCATATAGTCAAGGTTATGGTTTTTCCAGCAGTCAGGTATGAATGTGAGGGTTGGAATATAAAGAAATCTGAGCACTAAAGAATTGATGCTTTTGAATGGTGGTGTTGGAGAAGACTCTTGAGAGTCCCTTGGACTGCAAGGAGATCCAACCGGTCCGTCCTAAAGGAAATCAGTTCTGAATATTCATTGGAAGGACTGATGCCGAAACTAAAACTCCAATACTTTGGCCACCTGATGCAAAGAGCTGACTTATTTAGAAAAGACCTCAATGCTGGGAAAGATTGAAGGCAGGAGAAGGGGATGACAGAGGATGAGACGGTTGAGTGGAATCACTGACTCAATGGACATAAGTTTGGGTAAACTCCGGAAGTTGGTGATGGACAGGGTGGCCTGGCATGTTGCAGTCCATAGGGTCGCAAAGAGTCAGACACGACTGAGTGACTGACCAAACTGAACTGAACTGTGCTCTCAGATAGAGCAATTTTACTTAAAAAAAAAAAAAAAAACTATTGGATATTCACATGTTGTAAGCTAGATAGCATATTAAAATATGTAAACAGAAGGATATTGTGGTGTGGCAGAGGAACATGGCTGAGTAAAAGATGTGCTCTCATCTTCTCCTTTGAGAACACAAAAATTACAACTCACTGCTGAACAACCATCGACAGGAGAATGTTGGATGCCACAAAAAAAGATACCACAAGTTCAAGGGCAAAGGAGAGTCACCAACAAGTTGGTCATAGGGGCAAAATCACATTTAGAATCAAACACCATACCCACCAGAGACACTCGGAGGGCTGAAACAAACTTTATGTGCACCTGGATGCAAAGACCCCACAGAGATTGAGCCAGGACTGTGTTTGAGTGTCTCCTGTGGAGGTACAGGTCAACAGTGGCCTGCTACAGCAGCAAGAGCTCTGAGTGCAGCAGACCAGGGTATGGCATAAGCCCTTTTGAAGGAGATCACCATTAACCAGGAGCTGCCAGAACTTATACAGGACTGGAGAAACGCAATCTTGGAGGGCAAAAACAAAACCTTGTGTATACCAGGATCCAGGAGAAAGGAGCAGTGACCCCAAAAGAGAATGACCCAGACTTGCCTGTGAATGTCCAGGAGTCTCAGGTGGAATCGTGGGTCAGCAGTGGCCTACTACAGGGTCAAGAGCACTCAGTGCATCAGTGCATGCATAGGACCTTTTGAAGGTTCCTAGCAGGAGAGCCTAGAGGAGTCATCCCACACTGAAGGTCAGGAAGGGTGGCGGGAGGAGATACCCCTCATACAAGGTAAGGAGCAGCAGCTGGCTTTGCTGAAGCAGCAGTGAAGAGATACCCCATGCCCAAGGTAAGAGAAACCCAAGTAAAATTGTAGGTGTTGCAAGAGGGCATCAGACGGCAGACACACTGAAACCATGCTCATAGAAAACTAGTCAATCTAATCACACTGGGACCACAGCCTTGTCTAACTCAATGAAACCAACCCATGCCCACAGGGCAACCCAAGACGGGTGGGTCATTGTGGAGAGGTCTGACAGAATGTGGTCCACTGGAGAAGGCAATGGCACTTCACTCCAGTACTCTTGCCTTGAGAACACCATAAACAGTATGAAAAGGCAAAATGATAGGATACTGAAAGAGGAACTCCCCAGGTCAGTAGGTGCCCAATATGCTACTGGAGGTCAGTGGAGAAATAAATCCAGAAAGAATGAAGGGATGGAGCCAAAGCAAAAACAATAACCAGTTGTGGATGTGACTGGTGATAGAAGCAAGGTCTGATATAATAAAGAGCAATATTGCATTGGAACCTGGAATGTCAGGTCCATGAATCAAGGCAAATTGGAAGTGGTCAAACAGGAGATGGCAAGAGTGAACATTGACATTCTAGGAATCAGCAAACTAAAATGGACTGGAATGGGTGAATTTGACTCAGATGACCATTATAACTACTACCGCGGGCAGGAATCCCTCAGAAGAAATGGAGTAGCCATCATGGTCAACAGAAGAGTCTGAAATGCAGTACTTGGATGCAATTTCATAAATGACAGAATGATCTCTGTTCATTTCCAAGGCAAACCATTCAATATCACAGTAATCCAAGTCTATGCCCCAACCAGTAACACTGAAGAAACTGAAGTTGAAGAGTTCTATGAAGACTTACAAGACCTTTTAGAACTAACACCCAAAAAAGATGTCCTTTTCATTATAGGGGACTGGAATGCAAAAGTAGGAAGTCAAGAAACACCTGGAGTAACAGGCAAATTTGGCCTTGGAATGCGGACCAAGGCAGGGCAAAGACTAATAGAGTTTTGGCAAGAAAATGCACTGGTCATAGCAAACACCCTCTTCCAACAACACAAGAGAAGACTCTACACATGGACATCACCAGATGGTCCACACTGAAATCAGATTGATTATATTCTTTGCAGTCAAAGATGGAGAAGATCTATACAGTCAACAAAAACAAGACCAGGAGCTGACTGTGGCTCAGATCATGAGCTCCTTATTACCAAATTCAGACTGAAAATGAAGAAAGCAGGGAAAACCACTAGACCATTCAGGTATGACCTAAATCAAATCCCTTATGATTATACAAGGAACTGAGAAATAGATTTAAGGGCCTAGATCTGATAGATAGAGTGCCTGATGAACTATGGAATGAGGTTCGTGACATTGTACAGGAGACAGGGATCAAGACCATCCCCATGGAAAAGAAATGCAAAAAAGCAAAATGGTTGTCTGTGGAAGGCTTACAAATAGCTGTGAAAAGAAGAGAAGCAAAGAGCCAAGGAGAAATGATATAAGAATGTGAATGCAGAGTTCCAAAGAATAGCAAGAAGAGATAAGAAAGCTGTCTTCAGTGATCAATGCAAAGAAATAGAGGAAAACAACAGAATGGGAAAGACTAGAGATCTCTTCAAGAAAATTAGAGATATCAAGTGAACATTTCATGTAAAGATGGGCTAGATAAAAGATAGAAATGGTATGAACCTAACAAAAGCAGAAGATATTAAGAAGAGATATCAAGAATACACAGAAGAACTGTACAAAAAGAATCCTCATGACCTGGATAATCACGATGGTGTGATCACTCATCTAGAACCAGACATCTTGGAATGTGAAGTCAAGTGGACCTTAGAAAGCATCAGTACGAACAAAGCTAATGGAGGTGATGGAATTCCAGTAGAGCTCTTTCAAATCCTGAAAGATGATGCTGTGAAAGTGCTGTACTCAATATGCCAGCAAATTTGGAAAACTCAGCAGTGGCCACAGGACTGGAAAAGGTCAGCTTTCTTTCTAATCCCAAAGAAAGGCAATGTCAAAGAATGCTCAAACAACTGCACAATTGCACTCATCTCACATGCTAGTAAAGTAATGCTCAAAATTCTCCAAGCTAGGCTTCAGCAATATGTGAACTGTGAATTTCCTGATGTTCAAGCTGGTTGTAGAAAAGGCTGAGGAACCAGAGATCAAATTGCCAACATCTGCTGGATCATGGAAAAAGCAAGAGAGTTCCAGGAAAACATCTATTTCTGCTTTATTGACTATGCCAAAGCCTTTGACTGTGTGGATCACAAGAAACTGTGGAAAATTCTGAAAGAGATGGGAATACCAGACCACCTAACCTGCCTCTTGAGAAATCTGTATGCAGGTCAGGAAGCAACAGTTAGAACTGGACATGGAACAACAGACTGGTTCCAAATAGGAATAGGAGGACGTCAAGGCTGTATATTGTCATCCTGCTTATTTAACTTATATGCAGAGTACATCATGAGAAACACTGGACTGGAAGAAACACAAGCTGGAATCAGATTGCTGGGAGAAATATCAATAACCTCAGATATGCAGATGACACCACCCTTATGGCAGAAAGTGAAGAGGAACTAAAAAGCCTCTTGATGAAAGTAAAAGAGGAAAGTGAAAAAGTTGGCGTAAAGCTCAACATTCAGAAAACGAAGATCATGGCATCTGGTCCCATCACTTCATGGGAAATAGATGGAGAAACAGTGGAAACAGTGTCAGACTTTATTTTTTTGGGCTCCAAAATCACTGCAGATGGTGATTGCAGCCATGAAATTAAAAGACGCTTACTCCTTGGAAGAAAAGTCATGACCAACCTAGATAGTATATTCAAAAGCAAAGACATTACTATGCTGACTAAGGTCCGTCTAGTCAAGGCTATGGTTTTTCCTGTGGTCATGTATGGATGTGAGAGTTGGACTATGAAGAAGGCTGAGCACTGAAGAATTGATGCTTTTGAACTGTGGTGTTGGAGAAGACTCTTGAGAGTCCCTTGGACTGCAAGGAGATCCAACCAATCCATTCTGAAGGAGATCAACCCTGGGATTTCTTTGGAAGGAGTGATGCTAACGCTGAAACTCCAGTACTTTGGCCACCTCATGCGAAGAGTTGACTCATTGGGAAGACTTTGATGCTGGGAGGGACTGGGGGCAGGAGAAGAAGGGGATGACAGAGGATGAGATGGCTGGATGGCATCACGGACTCGATGTACGCACTCCGGGAGATGGTGATGGACAGGGAGGCCTGGCATGCTGCGATTCATGGGGTCGCAAAAAGTTGGACACGACTGAGCGACTGAACTGAGCTGAACTGATTGTCTTTATTAACTCCATCATAGTTTGACTCAGGCCAAACAAAAGGAGGAAGGACAGCCCCACCCATCAACAGAAGATTGGATTCAAGATTTACTGAGCATGGCCCCACCCTTCAGAACAAGACCCAGTTTTCCCCTCAGTCTCTCCCATCAGGAAGCTTCCATAGGCTTCCTATCCTTGTCTGTCAGAAGGCCAAGAGAATGAAAACCAAAATCACAGTAAACTTATCAAACTGATCACATGGACCACAGCCTTGTTTAACTCAATGAAACTATGAGCCATGCCAAGTAGGGCCACCCAAGATGGATGGGCCACGGTGGAGTTTTTTGACAAAATGTGGTCCACTGGAGAAGGGAATGGCAAACCACTTCAGTATTCTTGCCTTGAGAAACCCATGAACAGTATAAAAAGGCAAAAAGATAGAACACTGAAAGGTGAACTCCCCAGGTTGGTAGGTGCCCAGTATGCTATTGGAGATCAGCGGAGAAATAACTCCAGAAAGAATGAAGAGGCGGAGCCAAAGAAAAAAACAATACCTAGTTGTGGATGTGACTATTATGGAAGTAAAGTCTGATGCTGTAAAGAGCAATATTGCATAGGAACCTGGAATGTTAGGTCCATGAATCAAGGCAAATTGGAAGTGGTCAAACAGGAGAAGGCAAGAGTGAACATCAACATTTTAGGAATCACTGAACAAAAATGGACTGGAATGGGTGAATTTAACTCTGATGACCATCATATCTTCTACTGTGGGCAAGAACCTCTTAGAAGAAATGGAGTAGCCATCGTAGTCAACAAAAGAATCCAAAATGCAGTACTTGGATTCAATCTCCAAAACAACAGAATGATCTCTGTTTGTTTCCAAGGCAAATCATTCACTATTACAGTAATCCAAGCCTATGCCCCGACCAGTAATGCTGAAGAAGCTGAAGTGGAACGGTTCTATGGAGACCTACAAGACCTTTTAGAACTAACACCCAAAACGTTATCCTTTTCATTATAAGAGACCGGAATGCAAAAGTAGGAAGTCAAGAAACACATTTGCCTGGAGTAACAGGTAAATATGCCCTTAGAGGACAAAACAAAGCAGGTCAAAGGCTAACAGAGTTTTTCCAAGAGAACACACTGGTCTTAGCAAACACCCTCTTCCAACAACACAAGAGAAGACTCTACACATGGACATCACCAGATGGTCAACCCCGAATTCAGATTGATTGTATTCTTTACAGCAAAAGATGGAAAAGCTCTATACAGTCAGCAAAAACAAGACCAGGAGCTGACTGTGGCTCAGATCATGAACTCCTTATTGCCAAATTCAGACTGAAATTGAAGAAAGTGGAGAAAACCACTAAACCATTCAGGTATTACCTAAATCAAATCCCTTATGTCTATACACTGGAAGTGAGAAATATATTTAAGGGACTAGATCTGACAGACAGAGTGCCTGATGAACTATGGACGGAGGTTCGTGACATTGTACAGGAGACAGGGATCAAGATCATCCCCAAGAAAAAGAAATGCAAAAAAAGCAAAATGGCTCTCTGAGGAAGGTTTACAAATAGCTGTTCAAAGAAGGGAAGTGAAAAGCAAAGGAGAAAAGAAAAGATATAAACATCTGAATGCAGAGTTCCAAAGAAGAGCAAGGAGAGATAGAAAGCCTTCCTCAGCAATCAATGCAAAGAAATACAGGAAAACAACAGAATGGGAAAGACTAGAGATGTCTTCAAGAAAATTAGAGATACCAAGGGAACATTTCATGCAAAGATGGGCTCAATAAAGGACAAAAATGTTATGGACATAAAAGAAGCAGAAGATATGAAGAAGAGGTGGCAAGAATACACAGAAGAACTGTGCAAAAGAGATTTTCACGACCCAGATAATCAAGATGATGTGATCACTCACCTAGAGCCAGACATCCTGGAATGTGAAGTCAAGTAGGTCTTAGGAAGTATTACTTCGAACAAAGCTAGTGGAGATGATGGGATTCCAGTTGAGCTATTTCAAATCCTGAAAGATGGTACTGTGAGAGTGTTGCATTCAATATGCCAGCAAATTTGGAAAACTCAGCAGTGACCACAGGACTGGAAAAGGTCAGTTTTCATTCCAATCCCAAAGAAAGGTAATGTCAAAGAATGCTCAAACAACCGCACAATTGCACTCATCTCACACGCTAGTAAAGCTCAAAATTCTCCAAGCTAGGCTTCTGCAATACGTGAATCATGATCTTCCAGATGTTCAAGCTGGTTTTAGAAAAGCAGAGGAACCAGAAATCAAATTGCCAATATCTGCTGGATCATCGAAAAAGCAAGAGAGTTCCAGAAAAACATCTACTTTTCTTTCATTGACTAAGCCAAACCTTTGACTGTGTGGATCACAACAGACTGTGGAAAATTCTTCAAGAGATGGGAATACCAGACCACCCGACCTTCTTCCTGAGTAATCTGTATGCAGGTCAAGAAACAACAGTTAGAACTGAACATGAAACAACAGACTGGTTTCAAATCAAGTAAGGAGTACGTCATGGCTGTGTATTGTCACCCTGCTTATTTTACTTATATTTAGAGTATATCATGAGAAACTCTGGGCTGGATGAAGCACAGGCTGTCATCAAGATTGCCAGGAGAAATATCAATAACCTCAGATATGCAGGTGATACCACCATATGAAAGAAAGTGAATAACTAAAGAGCCTCTTGATGAAATTGAAAGAGATGAGTGAAAAATTAGGCTTAAAACTCAACATTCAGAAAACTAAGACAACGGCATCTGGTCTCATCACTTCATGGCAAATAGATTGGGAAATAATGGAGTGAGTGACTTTATATTTTGCTGCTCCCAAATCACTGCAGATGGTGACTGCAGCCATGAAATTAAAAGATGTTTGCGACTTGGAAGAAAAGCTATGACCAACGTAGACAACATATTAAAATGCAGAAAATTACTTTGCCAACAAAATTCCATCTAGTCAAAGCTATGGTTTTTCCAGTAGTAATGTATCGATGTGAGAGTTGGACTATAAATAAAACGGGGCCCTGAAGAATTGATGCTTTTGATCTGTGGTGTTGGAGAAGACTCTTGAGAGTCCCTTGGACTGCAAGGAGATCCAATCAGTCCATCTTAAAGGAAATAAATCCTGAATATTCATTAGAAAGACTGATGCTTTAGCTGAAACTCCAATACTTTGGCTATCTGATGCAAAGAACTGACTCATTGGAAAAGAACCTAATACTGGAAAATTTTATTGAGGTCAGGAGGAGAGAATGAGATGGTTTTTGACTCAACTCTGAGAGACAGTGAAGGACAGGGAAGCCTGCCATGCTGCAGTCCATGGAGTTGCAAAGAATCAGACACAATTAGCAACTGAACAATGAGTTTTCTATTTATCAAAGAATTTTATAAGTTAATTAAACAAATGATATATATTTCATAAAATATATTTTAACACATGGTGTAATGGATGATTTTTACTCTTTTCCCCAACTTTTTTAGTAGTACTTTTCTAAACTGCCTGCACTGCTTTAAAAGAAATCTTTTTTTTTCCTCTCATGACATGTTAAAATTGAATATAGTCAATCATAAATTTTGTTCAACTTACAGGTATGTTTTTATCAAATTTACATAATACCACTTTCTGATATAAGCCTAGTGTTATGCCAACAAACTAAATATCTTCTTTAAAAAAGCATTTCTGTATGGGACATAATATTTTACTTACTAACAACAACATAGTTTTGAACATATGGAATTAGTTTCCAGCTCTCCAAAAATGACCACCCACTTTTCATCTATAGCCTTGTTTTTGTAGATCAGGTATTTGTCTTTGGGATCTATATGTTCACAATATAAGCTATCCATGTCAAAATGTCCATTTTTTAATACTCTGAAATGCATTGACTATTATTGCAAGTTAAATTCTTTCTCAGGAATAATGGTTTTAAAACACAGAACTAATTTGAACATGTTAAAGTTGAATTCAAAAAAAAAAAAATCCCAGCTTTAGTAAAGAAATGAGAAATTATGCTTAATTAACCACCTTTATCTGGTGAAATATTTTTGAGTTCTGAGGCAGTCTTCTTTCAAAGATGTCTTTTTTCTTTGTAACTTGTCACAACCTACACATAACATCAAATAACTCAAGTGCAGTTACTTAATCCTTTTGTTGGCACGTTATGGCTTCATTTAAGGTTAACAAGAAATTTTCAGTAAATATAAATTTGTGTTTTATCGCCACCTTTTTTTGACTCATATTCTTACTATATTTCCAAATTAGAAAGCACTTATTTTTGTCTCACAGTTTGAAAATGTAATTTTTACAGCAGACCAATATTTTAACACCTTTTCTATGGTGAAGGATAGTTATTTTATAAATTCATGCTGAAAGAGACCATTTTGCATTTCAATAAAGTAATGAAAATTTCAATAAATACTTCATTTTGAGAAAATCAAACACTAAACAAAATCTTTATTATAAACCTCAGCATCACAGGTAAACAAACTACACCCTGTTTTAGCAGTTAATTATACAAGAAAAGAGCAATATTTATAGCTTTATTTTTATTTTCTTTGATTATAAATTTGCAGACTTAATTAAATTTGCCAAAATTTTACTTTTACTGTCTTCCAAATAAGCAGATTAGAGAAGCAAATTATATTTTGAATTTGACAAAATTCAACAATCTTTAGTTTTAAGTTTTGTTACATTTCATTTAGGTCTTCATAGAAATCAAGAAGGTTATTGCAAACTCTGTTTTTCAAACCAAAGTTCCTCATATAAGATCTAGAGAGGGACATTTTGTTGTTGCTGCCATCATTCAAAGAGTCACTTGATATACTCGAGAAGCATGATCATTGTTAAGATTTGACATAATTAGCTCTACATTGTAAAGCTTCAGTACATCTACTATCAAAATTTCTTCCTTTGTTCTTCCAAAAGAAAATTTGACTGCAAGTTCTCAATAAGGATATGTATCCGTATTGAGCTTTATAGATCTATCAAAGGAACAAAGCAATAATACATGTTTATTTGTGTGGTATGCCCAAATTCAGTGACTTCTGTCTTCAGCCGAACATTCTTATCTTTTTGGGAAATGGAAAGACTTTGGTTTGGTTTTGGAGTGCTTGCCTATCTCTCACTGGACTTGTAAGATTCAGTGTTCATGTATGCTTTAACATCCTCTTTTCTCCCACATCCAAGCCCACATTCTCATTGGCATATGCTGTATTTTGGCTACCTCCCTAATCCAGTTCCTTCAAGTAACAGTTATTTATCATTTTTCAGTGCTTCATGCTGGTTTTGACATTGAAGTTGTCTCATAATTTAACTCTTAGAAAACATGGTCACAGTAATCACTGTGTCAGAGACTAAAGTCACTATTTCTTTATACAAAGCACAACGGTTAATCCATACATAAAGACAGATTGTTTAAGTTCATTGTTATTAAACTGCACACAAGTCACATTGGCCAAAAGAAATGAAATAATCAGTGGAAGGGGCAAAATACAATTACAATAACAACAGAAGGTGAATGTTCTTTATCCATTTGACATTAAAAGTAGAGTTCTTGCAGCCTCTATCTTTAGGGCTACAGTATGAGTTTTGTAAATTAAGTCAGTTTTCTTTCCTCATCATTGATAAACCAGTACTTCTTGCATACTGGGGATGGGTTTCTGGGAACTAATAGAAGTACCTAAACTGGGATAGTCCTGGGCAAACTAGCACAGTTGATGACCCCATCAGAAGTTCAGGTCCTGTTGATAACTAAGCATGGAGTGGAACAATGGGGAAATCTCTATTGCTAAATTAGTTTGGCATTCCTGACATAAACTGCAGTTGTACTTGGTATAGACATTAATTTTTTTTTAATTGGAGGATAATTGTTTTACAATCGTGTTGGTTTCTGCCAAACATCAACATGAATCAGCTACAAGTATACTTGAACCTCACTCCAACCCCACAGACAATCCCATCCCTCTAGGTTGTCTCAGGGCACTGTGCTGAGTTCCCTCTGTCACAAAGCAAATTTTAACTGGCTATCTATATTGTCACCCTGCTTATTTAACTTATTTAACTTATATGCAGAGTACATCATGAGAAATGCTGGACTGGAAGAAACACAAGCTGGAATTAAGATTGCCAGGAGAAATATCAATAACCTCAGATATGCAGATGACACCACCTTTATGGCAGAAAGTGAAGCGGAACTAAAAAGCCTATTGATGAAAGTGAAAGAGGAGAGTGAAAAAGTTGGCTTAAAGCTCAACATTCAGAAAACGAAGATCATGGCATCTGGTCCCATCACTTCATGGGAAATAGATGGGAAACAGTGGAAACAGGGTAAGACTTTATTTTTTTGGGCTCCAGCATCACTGCAGATGGTGACTGCAGCCATGAAATTAAAAGACGCTTACTCCTTGGAAGGAAAGTTATGACCAACCTCGATAGCATATTGAAAAGCAGGGACATTACTTTGCCAACTAAGGTCCATCTAGTCAAGGCTATGGTTTTTCCTGTGGTCATGTATGAATGTGAGAGTTGGACTGTGAAGAAAGCTGAGTGTTGAAGAATTGATGCTTTTGAACTGTGGTGTTGGAGAAGACTCTTGAGAGTCCCTTGGACTGCAAGGAGATCCAACCAGTCCATTCTGAAGGAGATCAACCCTGGGATTTCTTTGGAGGGAATGATGCTGAAGCTGAAACTCCAGTACTTTGGCCACCCCATGCGAAGAGTTGACTCATTGGAAAAGACTGTGATGCTGGGAGGGATTGGGCGCAGGAGGAGAAGGGGACGACCGAGGATGGGATGGCTGGATGGCATCACAGATTCGATGGACATGAGTCTGAGTGAACTCCGGAAGATAGTGATGGACAGGGAGGCCTGGCATGCTGCGATTCATGGGGTCACAAAGAGTCAGACACGACTGAGCAACTGAACTGAACTGATCTATATTACATACATTTTTTATATATTATTGGGTTGCTTTTACAAAATTTTGTTAAGAAGTGTTAAAGACCTTTGTATTGACATGAATGAAGGATGCAGGCCTGTAGTTGTATTTTCTGGTAAAGTTTCTGATTGCTTTTTTATCCAGTTAATATTGGCCTCATAATATGAATTGGGAAGTGAAGAAATCCCGAGATCGATTTATTCACCTAGATATCCATTTCATCCAGAGCCCTCATCCTATTCCAGGTTCATTTCACCAAGATGTTTTTTTTTTTTTTTCAACTGTTCAAATTCACTGCTTAATTTCTAGTCTGCTCTCCTTACCCAGTTCCAAATGCATTCTACTGTCAAGATACAGTCTTATTTTTTTTAATTTTATGAATTCCAGATGTCCAATATAAAAGAGTACAAAATGTAAAGTTATTCTGCATCATCTGTACTTTTCCTTCAGATCTTCAAATTCTCTATCCCAGAAGCTCTCAAGCCCAGATGTATATTAAAATCTCTTGGGAAGCATTTTTCAAATACTGATCATGTCATACAGGAAGTTATGTTAGTGCAATGGTAGTCTCCAAGTACAATACCAACTGAGCTATTTCAGGAGCACATAATGGTGAGATTCAGAAAAGTAAATTACTCAAGTGACCTTATTACTAAATCATTTTTTAAAGCATACAGTCAGAAGCAGGGGAAAGATATGGGTAAATATAATTTAACACATTTATGATAGAATACAAGCATACAAGCAAGAAGTACCCAGATCTTGTTTCAGAGGGAAGAAAAGAAAGGGAGGATTTAAATTTAAATGGAGATGGGTCACAGAGGATCCTGCTGTGATTTATGTCAGAGAATGTTTTGCCTATGTTCTCCTCTAGGAGCTTTATAGTTTCTGGTCTTACGTTTAGATCTTTAATCTATTTTGACTTTATTTTTGTGTATGATGTTAGAAAGTGTTCTAGTTTCCTTCTTTTACAAGTGGTTGACCAGTTTTCCCAGCACCACTTGTTAAAGAGATTATCTTTAATCCATTGTATATTCTTGCCTCTTTTGTCAAAGATAAGGTATCCATAGGTGCATGGATTTATCTCTGGGCTTTCTATTTTGTTCCATTGATCTATATTTCTGTCTTTGTGCCAGTACCATACTGTCTTGATGACTGTGGCTTTGTAGTAGAGCCTGAAGTCAGGCAGGTTGATTGCTCCAGTTCCATTCTTCTTTCTCAAGATTGCTTTGGCTATTCGAGGTTTTTTGTATTTCCATACAAATTGTGAAATTATTTGTTCTAGCTCTGTGAAAAATACTGTTGGTAGCTTGATAGGGATTGCATTGAATCTATAAATTGCTTTGGGTAGTATACTCAATTTCACTATATTGATTCTTCCGATCCATGAACATGGTACATTTCTCCCTCTATTAGTGTCCTCTTTGATTTCTTTCACTAGTGTTTTATAGTTTTCTATATATAGGTCTTTAGTTTCTTTAGGTTCTAATGAGGTAGATGAAACTGGAGTCTATTATACAGAGTGAAGTAAGCCAGAAAAAAAAAACAAAACACTAATACAGGATACTAACGCATATATATGGAATTTAGAAAGATGGCAACGATAACCCTATATGCGAGACAGCGAAAGAGACACAGATGTATAGAACAGTCTTTTGTACTCTGTGGGAGAGGGAGAAGGTGGGCTGATTTGGGAGAATGGCATTGAAACATGTATAATATCATATATGAGACGAATTGCCAGTCCAGGTTTGCTGCATGATACTAGATGCTTGGGGCTGGTGCACTGAGGGATGGTACAGGGAGGGAGAAGGGAGGGGAGTCCAGGATGGGGAACACGTGTATACCTGTGGTGGATTCATGTTGATGTATGGAAAAACCAATACAATATTGTAAAGTAATTAACCTCCAATTAAAATAAATAAATTTATATTTAAAAAATAATAATGACATCAAGAGAAGAAATAAATAAATAAATTTAAATGGGCTATTAAGTGTCACAGGTACTGTATCTCTCCCTGGCACATCAGTTTTCCCTGCTGATGGTGTGGTTATGAAGACCAGAATTAGACTTTTTAGCATCTGGGTCCATAGATAGAAACGGCCCTTGGTCTTCTTTTTTGACCAGACATGAGGATAATTATTCCTGGCAACAGCTGTCCTTTGCCAATTAGCCAGCAAAATGCTTTTATTTATGTTTTGGGAGCACAGAACATTTGAGGCAGAATGAAACACATGGTCAGGTTGAAACTTCTTCACTATCATATGCCTATTGTGTATATTTTTGTTATTTATATGTCTTATAAATAGTCACTCTTGGTACTTACTATCTGGTCATAAGCATGCTAATTCACTTGTTGTGTCCAACTCTGTGTGACACTGTGGAATGTAGCTCACTAGACTCCTGTGTCCATGGGATTCTCCAGGCAAGGATAGTGGAGTGGGTTGCCATGCTGTCCTTCATGGGATCTTTCCAACCCAGGGACTGAACCCACCTCACGTCTCTTATGTCTCCAGTATTGGCAGGTGGGTTCTTTACCACTAGCGCCACTTGGGAAGGCCACCAACTACTTAGCTTATACTTAATGCATCTCTCCCATTTCTCTTTATTTTACACTTAATACATACTGTGAATTCTGGCCTTCTCTAACAAGTATTCTGCTCTCTAGTTACCTACAGATACTGAAAACATCTTTAGAAGTTTGGCCTGTGCTTTACAAACTACCTACTTACTTATTTATCTAGTGGGTTTGGATAATCTCCAAAACAAATGCAATCTATAGATTGAGTGCCTGAAACTCACTTAGGACCCAATGAGTTAGAATCTCTGTGAGAAGGATCTATATCCTGCATGTGACAAGCTCTCCAGATGATTCCACTGTGCAACCATAGGGGACATTTCTCTGACCCATCCCACCATGAAACCCACCTGGGAAACCATATGGATATACTGAGAGTTTCTACCCCTGCTCTGTTGTGTGTACTATTTCATCTCATCCACCTGAGTTATCTCTTTTTAGCTAAAAGTTATATAAGCACCATTTCACTCTAAAGCTCTATCTAGTTATTGAACAAGTTACCAGTTTAACTTCTCAAAGGTTAAAGCAATCAACTGAGAACAGCCTCTTCATTTAAAATGTTTTCTTGATATCTATTACCATTTTCTACTTATTCCTATGAATGTTGGGCTACTATGTTTATAGTATTTTAATTTATGTATATATTCATTTTATTAATATTGAACTCCTTACTTTGTGTATATTTGCACTGAGCAATTACAAGAGTTTAGGTGGCAACTGAGGAGGGAGTTAAAATAAAATAACCCATACAAACTCCAGGTAGGTTCTCTTATGGAAATACTTATGAGACAAGCAAGCACACTTGACTATTTGATTATCTCCCAGGAGAGATAGGCAATGGAAGAGGAGGGGAACAAGAGACAGGGAGAGAGGGAGGATTTAAATTTTTAAAAATGAAAACATGTGTAAGTAATTATAGAGAATTTTCCTTGACCGCTTCAGTAGAACCAGAGAAGTTACCCATCTTTAGTGAACTGTCATTTTGTTTGGCATGTAGAAATTGTCAACTAATGAAAAGGGCATTCTTAGAATTTCACTTTAAATTACCCTATGTATTTACTTCAGAGATCATATCTTTTTGCTAAATAATTCTGAAGAACTATTTGTATGAAACTGATTATGGAATATGTTGTCTTCATGCAAACTCTCAGCAGTATAAATTCATGAAAGTGTCACACACTAAGAAAATGAAAATCCTAGTGAATAAAGCACTATTTTAGACACTAGACACCAGATGCAATCAGAAAATGTTTGGTCCTGACTTTGTTTTTTATTTTGATTATAAATATTCTATGAGACTTTTTATTAAGCAAATTGTTCTTGGTACCAAAGGAAATTTTTCTATTACACAAGCTTCAGAATTGTGTATTGACTTAATAAGGTAGCTGTTTTATTTGATTAGTAAAATATTATCTTAATATTTAACATTTAATTTGATTGACCTTTGATTGAATGACCCTGCTTATTCAAACCAAATGAAATAAAACTTCAATCTAATGTGAGGCCCATTATCTATATAAAGGAAAAGATAATCCTGATAGAATTCTTGAGAAATAGAAGTTTCTGTTAGGTTTTCAGAAGTATGGGTCACAAGTACTGCTCTTACATTCCACGTCACAGGAAGTATGAAGTATCTATTGCTTACAAAGTGCTAGAACAGTCTCCTGATCCATCACTGAGCACTGGGGAGATACCTGAAGGTGCTTGGTCTTGGTTAGACTTTCAGTTCAGTTCTAGTTCAGTCTTTCAGTCGTGTTTGACTCCTCTTGACCCAGGAACTGCAGCACGCCAGGCCTCCCTGTCCATCACCAACTTCTGGAGTCTATTCAAACACATGTCCAATAAATCGGTGATGCCATCCAACCATCTCATTCTCTGTTGTCCCCTTCTCCTCCTGCCTTCAATCCTTCTGAGCATCAGGGTCTTCTCCAGTGCATCAGTTCTTCACATCAGGTGGCCAAAGTATTGGAGTTTCAGCTTCAGCATCAGTCCTTCCAATGAATATTCAGGACTGATTTCCTTTAGGATGGACTGGTTGGACCTCCTTGCAGTCCAAGGGACTCTCAAGAGTCTTCTCCAACACCACAGTTCAAAAGCATCAATTCTTTAGCACTCAGCTTTCTTTATAGTCCAACTCTCACATCCATATATGACTCCTGGAAAAACCATAGCTTTGACTATTCCGGGGGCCAGCGTGAGGAACTCTGCCCATGGCAAAGGTCATGAGGAAGGAGGTTTGGCATACGCAAAGGCATGATCAAGCCTCAGGAAACCCCCTGTTCCCAAGCAGCTACCCCAAAACCAGAGTCTGTTTTATGCTCTCACCTACACCTCTGACTTTATGGGGGGCTCTCCCCCATAACCATTTCTCTCGGAGAAGGAGTAAACGTGCAGCTCCAAGGCAATAAAAATTCCTGGGCATGACAAGAGTGTTTCAGCTTAAGAACTCCTCTGAAGGTTATCTAGCTTGCCTATATAGGTTCATCCGGCCACATCTGATTGTTTACAGCCTCCCTATCTGAGAGGCATGAGATGTTTTAGACGTAATAAAGACAAATTCTTTTGGGGAGTTGGAAATTATTAGTATAGTGGGTTGGTTAGAAATTATATTGGTGAAGGGTTTTTCATTCGTTGTGCCAATAATTGCTGCTAATTCCCTAACCTGGGTGTGACAAGGGTATTTCAGGTCAAACCTCTCTGCTGACAGACTAGCTTGTGTGACAGGGTTATCCATACTCCTGCCACTAGCACATGATTGTTTACTACCTCTCAACCATAAACAGCACAGAGAGTTTTGGAGTATTTTGAGAGTCTTAATTAGCATAAGGCTTTTCTCATTGTTGAGTCAATGATTGCTGCCAGGCCTCCATATCCTTAGGCACCTGGGAATATATTAATCAATGTATTTAAAATATAGAAAAGGAAATATAGTAGTTTTTAAGGTTAGCAATACTAGACTTTTTGAGTTAATGAATTTTCTCTTTTGTAATAGATCACTGTACTTTGTTATAAATCACTGTGTCCTTGCTATGTAAAAAATGTAACTTTATCACTATCTTAAGACTAAATAGATCTTAAGAGGAACATTGGTGAAAGGATTTTCATTTGTTGGGCTGATGTTTGCTGCTAAATCTCCATATTCCCTGCCCTTATACTGAACATAACTAGCATTTAGGAGAAATAAGTATTAACCTTTAAGCATATAGGAGAAATAATTTAATTTTAATTTAATATTTATCATGTTAACCTTGGGTTAAATAAATTCCTTTCTTGATTGTAACTCACTACACCCTCACCCTATAGGAATGCAACTTTATTTGGAGGGTGGTGCCTGGTTTAAGAAAAAACACCCTTGGAAAAAATAAGTTTTTTGGTTATCAGAAAGAAAGGATCATAAAATGTCAGCAGGTCTCATGGCCAGAAGATGATGTAATATCCCTAAGACCTTTTTTTTATACATTTATGTGAAGCACCTGATTTTGATAAAGGTCAGGACTGCTGACCCCCACGTGACTCTGTATTCATCCCTATGTGTAACAAAAGGTATATAAGCAAACCCAAAAATAAAGAAATCGGATCCATTTCCGGAAAGACTGATTCCCCCATGTCGCTTCTTTCTTGCTCCCTGTGTCTCTGGCTGAATTCCCATCTGGAGCATGGATGCTATTCCACGTAAACCAAGTTATTCAGCCTCTTTTACTCCACTAATTTTCGTACTACACTATCCATTTCTAATCTCTCTATATATCTGTAATTAAATATGTATTTTTCCAAGGACTTCGACGCCGTCCCCACCTTCGAATTCCCTGGATCCACCGGGGCTGGACCCCGGCAGACTATGTGAATCTTTGTTGGCAAAGTAATGTCTCTGCTTTTCAATATGCTGTCTAGGTTGGTCATAACTTTTCTTCCAAGGAGGAAGTGTCTTAATTACATAGCTACAGTTAGCATCTGCAATGATAAAATAAAATACTTTATTGTTTCTATTGTCTCCCCATCTATTTGCTATGAAGTGATGGGACCAGATGCCATGATCTCAGTTTGCTGAATGTTGAACTTTAAGCCAACATTTTCACTCTCCTCTTTCACTTTCATCAACAGGCTCTTCAGTTCTTCTTCATTTTCTGCCATAAGGGTGGTATCATCTGCATATCTGAGATTATTGATATTTCTCCCAGCAATCTTGATTCCAGCTTGTGCTTCATCCAGTCCAGTATTTCTCATGATGTACTCTGCATATAAGTTAAATAAGCAGGGTGACAATATACAGTCTTGATGTGCTCCTTTCCCAATCTGAAACCCGACTGTTGTTTCATGTGCTGTTCTGTCGCTTCTTGGCCTGCATGCAGATTTCTCAGGAGGCAGGTCAGGTGGTTAGACTTTAGGTAAGCTATTAATTCATCTTGCCAAACGGTTACTATGTATTTCATAGGGATAGAATGAAAAGTTCCTCTTTCATTACTAATTCTCTTTACTGTAAGCAATTACCTTCATTAGATTTTTTTTTTAATGCCCTAGATTCCTGCAGCAAGTGGAACACTTTAAATTTTACTTTCCTCCTTGAATCAGTTTTATCATTAGATTATAAAAGGGTAATAGATAGACCTGAAATATTATCAGTATTATGACATACATTTAATCTCATTTTGTTTGAGCAAGATGGAATTACCAGTAACAGTGAAAGTTTTAAAATTATAATGCCAAAACAAAGTCCAATTATGTGGGCCTTTGGATAAATTAGACAATCATGTGAAAGACAGTGGTTGGCTTCTCATTGGTGGAAATTTGAGTTCCTGACAAAGATACAATATTCAAAAATTTGGGAATGTTCAAATTAATTTAAAATAATGAAAATTACTTTCATTCTTTGTTGTTTGTGATGGAGCTATATAAATTACAAACAAGTTTTATGGCACATCTAAATTCTTTATTTGGGTCTTTTTGGTCCTGATATGAGAAACTCCTTTAAATTGACAGATTTGCTCAGCACATGCCATTTTTAATAGAAAGAAGATTGAGGAAAGTCATGAATCCATCTTCCTTTTCCATCCCAGTCTAGCATGGTTTAATCTATAACATTTTCTAAAATTTTGTTTTATAAAATACTGTTTTACATTGCTTGGTTATAGAATCACATACAAATTTATCATCCATTAGGATAAATATACTTCACACTAATACTCATTTTTGTGATTTTTCAGAAGATAGAAAAGTAAAAAGTGTACAAATAATAAATGCTGGGAAAAGTGAGGAGAAAGGGGAACCCTCCTACACTGTTGGTGGGAATGTACATTGGTGCAGCTTCTTTGGAGAACAATATGGAAGTTTATTTTTAAAAGAGTTGCCATAAAATCCAACGATCCCACATCTGTATATGCATGTGTGTGTTTAGTCGCTTCAGTAGTGTCCAACTATCTGAGACCGTATGGACCATGGCCTGCTAGGCTCCTCTGTCCATGGGATTCTCCAGGGAAGAATAATGTAGTGGGTTGCCATTTCCTTCTCCAACTTCTGTATATCTATCTATCTATCTATCTATCTATCTATCTATCTATCTATCTATCTATATCTATATAGAGAGAATATATACACATTATATGATGAAAACTCTCACTCAAAAAATAAAATAAAATAAATCCACCCTTATATTCATAATAGCACTATTTACAATTGCCAGTACATGATAGCAGCCTAAATGTTCACTGGTAGATGAGTGGATAAGGAAGATATGGTATATATTCACAATCAAATTCTACTCAGCCCTATAAAAGAATGAAATCATGTCATTTGCAGCAATGTGGATGGACCTAAGAGATTATTATACTAAGTGAAGTAAGCAGACAGAGAAAAACAAATGTCATATGACATCACTTATATGTGCAATTTTCAGAAAAAAATGATGCAAGCAAACTTATTTGCAAAACAGAAACAGACTCACAAAGACAGAGAACAGAATTCTGGTTGCTGAAGGGCAAGGGGAAAGGGAGGATAAATTAGGACTTTGGGACCAAAAGATACATTCTACTGTATACAAAATAGATAAATAAGGACAGGAAATTATATCTAGTATCTTGTAACAACATAAATATGTATGAATATATATGCAAATGTATGAATCCATGTATATATATATATATATACACACACACACACACACACACACACACATATTGCAGTCTCATGGACTGAAGCACCCCAGGCTTCCCTGTCCTTCACTATTGCCTGAGTTCAGTTCAGTTCAGTTCAGTCGTGTCCGACTCTTTGTGACCATATGAATCTCAGCATGCCAGGCCTCCCTGTCTATCACCATCTCCCGGAGTTCACTCAGACTCACATCCATCGAGTCCGTGATTCCATCCAGCCATCTCATCTTCTGTCGTCCCCTTCTCCTCCTGCCCCCAATCCCTCCCAGCATCACAGTCTTTTCCAATGAGTCAACACTTTGCATGAGGTGGCCAAAGTACTGGAGTTTCAGCTTTAGCATCATTCCTTCCAAAGAAATCCCAGGGCTGACCTCCTTCAGAATGGACTGGTTGGATCTCCTTGCAGTCCAACGGACTCTCAAGAGTCTTCTCCAACACCACAGTTCAAAAGCATCAATTCTTTGGCGCTCAGCCTTCTTCACAGTCCAACTCTCACATCCATACATGACCACAGGAAAAACCATAGCCTTGTCTAGATGGACCTTAGTCAGCGAAGTAATGTCTCTGCTTTTGCATATGCTATCTAACTTGGTCATAACTTTTCTTCCAAGGAGTAAGCGTCTTTTAATTTCATGGCTGCAGTCACCATCTGCAGTGATTTTGGAGCCCCCCAAAAATAAAGTCTGACCCTGTTTCCACTGTTTCCCCATCTATTTCCCATGAAGTGATGGGACCGGATGCCATGATCTTCGTTTTCTGAATGTTGAGCTTTAAACCAACTTTTTCAGTCTCCTCTTTCACTTTCATCAAGAAGCTTTTTAGTTCCTCTTCACTTTCTGCCATAAAGGTGGTGTCATCTGCATATCTGAGGTTATTGATATTTCTCCTGGCAATCTTGATTCCAGCTTGTGTTTCTTCCAGTCCAGCATTTCTCATGATGTACTCTGCATATAAGTTAAATGAGCAGGGGGACAATATACAGCCTTGACATACTCCTTTTTCTATTTGGAACCAGTCTGTTGTTCCATGTCTAATTCTAACTGTTGCTTCTGCATACTGATTTCTCAAGTGGCAGGTTAGGTGGTCTGATATTCCCATATCGAAGTATGCTCAAATTCATGTCTTGAGTCTACGATGTTATCTTACCATCTAATTCTCTGCCTTCCCATTTATCCCTTTTCCTGCCTTCCCCTTTATCCCTTTTCCTTCAATCTTTCACAGCATCAGGGTCTTTTCCATATGACTGCACAATTTTCCTCATGGGTATATATCCAAGAGAATTGAAAAAAAATGTATCCATGAAAAAACTTAAACATAAATGTTCATAAAATCACTCTTTAGAATAGCTCAAAAGTGAAGACAATCAATATATTCATCAACTGTTGATTGGATAAACAATATATGGCATTTTCATACAATGGAATATTAGTCATATAAAGAATGAAATACTGATACATGCTACAACATGGGCTATCCTTAAAAGCCTCATTCTAACAAAAGAAGTCAGACACAAAGATCGTGTGTAGTGTGATCTGTTTATATGAAATTTCCAAAATAGGTAAATCCATAGAGTAAGGCTGGATTAGGAATGAGAAATGACCTCACATGGGTGTGGAAAAAAATTTTTTTTGAGTTGAAATATTCTGAAATTAAAGAGAAGTAAAGGTTGCACAACTCTTTGAATATCATAAAATCCCTGAGTTATGCACTTTAAAAAAATGAATGTTATAGTATGTGAACTATATCTCCATAAAACTATTATGGCGGGCTGCCTGGTGGGCTACAGGCTATGGGGTCTCAACAGTCAGACATGACTTAGTGACTAAACCATCAAATATAATAAATATGGTATATATATGGGCTTCCCTGGTAGCTCAACTGGTAAATAATCCACCTGCAATGCTGGAGACCCCAGTTAAATTCCTGAGTAGGGAGGGTTCCCTATAGAAGGGATAGGCTACTCACTTTAGTATCCTTGGGTTTTCCCAGATGGCTCAGATGGTAAAGAATATGCCTACAATGCAGGAGACCTGGCTTCAATCCCTGGGTTCAGAAGTTCCCCTGGAAGAGGGCATAGCAACTCACTCCAGTATTATTGCCTGGATAATACCCAGGGACAGAGGAGTCTGGAAAGCTACAGTTTATGGAGTCACAAAGAGTTGGACATGACTGGGTGGCTAAGCACAGCAGATACACACACACACACACACACACACACACACACACACACACGTATGTATATGTAATCAGAGTCCCTTGGACTGCAAGGAGATCAAACCAGATCAAATCCTGAAGGAAACCAACACTGAATACTCATTGGAAGGACTGATACTGAATCTGAAGTTCCAATACTTTGGCCATCTCATGCAAAGAGCCAATTCATTGGAAAAGACCCTGTTGCTGGGATAGATAGAGCACATGAGGAGAAGGGAGCAACAAATGAGATGATTAGATAGCATCCCTGTCTCAATGGACATGGATTTGAGCAATCTCTGGGAGACAGTGGAGGACAGAGAAGCCTGAGTGTCTTACAAACAGTCAGACAGTACTGAAGAACAATATATATGTAACTTAGGGGCTTAAAACAAATATTTTATCAAGTTCCCTGAATCTGGGATCAGGACTTTGGGCCAGGTTTTGTGGGAATGATTTTCCTTGGCATTCTGATGTCTGAGACTTCCACCAGGATTCAACCAGCTAGACATAACTATGACTGGAGAATGGCCTCATCTGGAAGCATCTTCACTTACATGTTGGTCAGTGGATGTTGTGTGTTCTGAGACTGAGACTGAGCCTGTCAATCACACTTATTCAGCACTCTTCCATGTACCCTGGCTTGCTTACCATGCATGGCAGCTGTAATGAACTCAGGGCTCCACAAGCAAGTGTTCCAATGAATAAGGTATGTAATATATTGCCTTCTCTGACACCATAATTACTGCATCATTCTGACACATTTTATTGATTTCAAATGAGTCAAAAACTCACCTAGATTCAAAGGGAGGAGGCAGAAAGCCTGTCTGTCAATGAGAGTCAATGAATTCATGACTGTATGTGTATGTGTATGTTTTATGATGGAACACACATAAAAGAAATTTAGCATCTTAACCACTTTAAGTTCACAACTCAGTAATGTTAAGTACATTCACAATCTCCTAAACTCTTTTCATTTTACAAAGCAAAAAGATCTCTATACCGATTAAACAGCTTCCCCTTCTAGTTCCTGGTAAATACCTTTCTATTTTCTGATTCCATGAAATTTATTACTCTAAGGACCTCATATAATTGAGGAGGATCAACAATATTTTCTTTTTGTGACTAGTTTATTTCACTTAATATACTGTCCTCATCTCACATGCTAGTAAAGTAATGCTCAAAAATCTCTAAGTCAGGCTTCAGCGATATGTGAATGGTGAACTTCCAGATGTTCAAGCTGGTTTTAGAAAAGGCAGAGGAACCAGAGATCAAATTGCCAGGATCGGCTGGATCATGGAAAAAGCAAGAGAGTTCCAGAAAAACATCTATTTCTGCGTTATTGACTATGCCAAAGCCTTTGTATGGATCACAATAAGCTGTGGAAAATTCTGAAAACGATGGGAATACCACACTACCTGGCAACCTCTTGAGAAACCCATATGCAGATCAGGAAGCAAGAGGTAGAACTGGACAAGGAACAAGAGACTGGTTCCAAATAGGAAAAGGAGTATGTCAAGGCTGTATATTGTCACCCTGCTTATTTAACTTCTATGCAGAGTACATCATGAGAAACGCTGGGCTGGAAGAAGCACAAGCTGGATCAAGATTACTGGAAGAAATATCAATAACCTCAGATACACAGATGACACCACCCTTAAGACAGAAAGTGAAGAGGAACTAAAGAGCCTCTTGATGAAAGTGAAAGAGGAGAGTGAAAAAGTTGGTTTAAAGTTCAATATTCAGAAAACAAAGATTATGGCATCTGGTCCCATCACTTCATGGGAAATAGATGGGGAAACAGTGGAAACAGTGTCAGGCTTTATTTTGGGGGGCTCCAAAATCACTGCAGATGGTGACTGCAGCCATGAAATTAAAAGATGCTTACTCCTTGAAAGGAAAGTTATGACCAAGTTAGATAGCATATGCAAAAGCAGAGACATTACTTTGCTGACTAAGGTCCATCTAGTCAAGGCTATGTTTTTTCCATTGGTCATGTATGGATGTGAAAGGTGGACTGTGAAGAAAGCTGAGCACCGAAGAATTGATGCTTTTGAACTGTGGTGTTGGAGAAGACTCTTGAGAGTCCCTTGGACTGAAAGGAGATCCAACCAGTCCATTTTGAAGGAGATCAGCCCTGGGATTTCTTTGGAAGGAATGATGCTAAAGCTGAAGCTCCAGTACTTTGGCCACCTCATGCGAAGAATTGACTCATTGAAAAAGACTGTGATGCTGGGAGGGATTGGAAGCAGGAGGAGAAGGGGACGACAGAGGATGAGATGGCTGAATGGCATCATGGACTCGATGGACGTGAGCCTGAGTGAACTCTGGGAGTTGGTGATGGACAGAGAGGCCTGGCGTGCTGTGATTCATGGGGTCGCAAAGAGTCAGACACGACTGAGTGACTGAACTGAACTGAACTGAAAGAGTCGAACACAACTAAGCGACTGAACTGAACTGAACTGAACTGAATGTCCTCAAGGTTCTCCCACGTTATAGTGTCTATAAAATTCCTTTTCCTGTTTCAGTTCTGTTCAGTTCTGTCTCAGTCATGTCCGACTCTTTGTGACCCCATGAACCGCAGCAGGCCTGTCCTCCTTGTCCATCACCAACTGCTGGAGTTCACTCAGACTCACGTCCACCGAGTCAGTGAAGCCATATCCCACACAAACCCATATCCATTGAGTTGGTGATGCCATCCAACCATATCATTTTCTTGTTTAACGCTGAATAACATTTCATTGTGGCTTCCTTGGTGGCTCAGTGGTAAAGAATATGCCTCTCAATGCAGGAGACAAGGGTTTGATCCTTAGGTTGGGGAAATGCCCTGGAGAAGTGGAAACCCAATCCAGTATTCTTTCCTGGGATATTGCATGGAGAGAGGAGCCTGGTGGTCTTTAGTTAATAAGGTTACAAAAAGTTAGACACTACTGAAGCAACTCAGTATGCATGCACACACCCATACTACATGTTATCTTTATTCACCTGTTGATGATTTGCTTCTCATCAGCACTTGGTTTGCTTCCACATTTTGGCTACTATGAATAATTTTGTTACGATCAGGGGTAAACAAATATCTCTTTGAGTCCTTACTTTTTTGGGTATATACTCAAAAGTAAAATTACTGGATCAAATGGTAATTCTGTTTAAATATTTAAGCAACTACTATAATATTTTCCATAATGGCTGAACCATTTTACATTACTACCAATAGTGAACAAGGGGTCCAATTTCCTCACATCCTTGACAGTTCTTGCTATTTTCTGTTTCTTTTGTCTCTTTTTAATTTACAGTAACTATCATAATGGATGTGAAATGTTGTGGCTATATTTTTAAATACTAATTGGGCAAGGGAAAAATGTTACCAATTAAACTGCTGACTTACCTAATCAGAATAGCTTATTGTGTTGAATTTGAATTGGCCTTGTGACTTACCTTGGCACAGTAACAGAATGCAAGGAGAGGAACATTATAGGGCTTCAGAGAAATCTCAATAGGCATTGAAATTGCTTCTATTACCCTCTTGGAAATCTACCCTGGAACTTCCAAGTAAAGATCCTCCTTAGTCTACAACAGGATGAGAGTCTGTGGGAGCCTACCATGAGTACTGCCATGTGAGTGAGACCCTCTTAGTCCATCCAGTCTCAATCAAGACGCCCATTAACTGCAAACAATAATTGTAGTGTCTCAGGAGTGGTCCCAGGAGAAAACATCAGGGGAATACCTAGTTGTTGAGGGAGTTTGTAATTTCCTCGGTTCTGTCTCGCTGCAGCTAAAATTTGAAGTGACAGATGGATCAGTGTTACAGCTGAGTTTTAATCAGAAAGCAAAGGAAAATAATGCTCAAGGTGTGAGGGTGGGCAGACCCAAAATACATGAAGAGAAGAGAGGCCTGCTGCTCAATTTTGGCTCCCCTTTTTATATGGTCTTTCTCCTCCCCACTGAGCCTGCCCTATGTAAATTGGGCTAACCAGAAGGGCTGTTTGTTTTACCTGAGGTTCTCACTCTGGTTCTCATACTTTCCTTTGTTCTATTTTTGCAGATTATTTCCTTTCTTTGTCTTTTAGTCACCACCATTATGGACTCCTTTTTCCTATTCTAACTACCTAGCTTTCCACCCTCAAGAGATGGGAGGCCCAATTCTTTGGGAATAGGGGCTTTGAGGTCTCTCTGGCTACTTCCTGCTGAACTGGGATAGCAAGAGGCATTGGGCCTCCCCCTCTTGCTAGTCTCAAGCCTCAGAGTCCTTATGATGGTGTCCATCTAAGGGTGAGTGATATTTTCCATGGTTGGCTGTAGTTTTATATCTCCTTGTTGAACTGGCACTGCATGTTGTAGTTTGTTGACCTGGGCAGAGACAAAACAGATTAGACAACTGATAATACATGGAGCAATCATAAGCTCATCAATATGATGATTAAAGGGATTAGTAGGGGCATTAGCCAAATCCCAATTCTCCATCACCAAGAGAAGGATCCCTCAAAGAGAGATTGTAGCCACCTTGAGAAATTTCCAGCTCATTCTTTGAGGTCCTATTGGATCTGGAATGTTTTTCTTGAGGACTGTGAGACTTTCTTTAACTTAGCTGGAGGCATTTACCCAGAAAAAAAACACATCTCATTCAAGATGGCTCAAGTTTCTCCTTGCTCAGGGATCAGGAGATCTATCTCCTCTCTATTTTGGAGAACAACCCCTACCAAGTTGAGTTGTCTCTTTAGAGCTGTACTGAGAAACCTTATCCCCAGAAACTGAATTTTGGGGGTATTCATTAGAATGCCACTCATTTGTATCTCTGAATAGGTATCTGAGATCTCCCAGGGGCTCACAGGTATATTGAGTGTCCTCTTCTGTTTACTTCCATGGCTTGATTCATGAGTAGTGAATCCAGGATTCGTGCCCTGGTACCTTGACTGCTGTGGGAGTAGAAAGTATTACAGGGTAGGGGCCCTTCCATGTGGTCTGGTGTTGAGCCTTTGGGGACTCATCTTTCCAGACTTTAATTAGGACTTGAGTCCCTGGAGCATAGAGTGGTGGCTTTCGAGAATCTTTTGGGTCCTGGTTGACACCCCACAAGCGTATATCCTGTTGGAATTGCCCAATGGCCACAGTATAAGACTGGAGGGTTTGAGCCTCTGGATCTAGGAAGAGGTCATTGACATAAACAAAAGTTTTCCCATATAGCATCTCATAAGGACTAAGATCAACTGTTGCTTAGGGGCAATATGGGTGCAGAGGAGAGCTATTGGTAAAGCCTCCTTCCATCCCAGGGAGGTCTCCTGGGTTATGTATTTTATTGCTGATTTTAAGAATTGGTTGGTTTTGCTCTCTCTTCTTTTCCTAAAGACTGGGGCCTCCAGGCACAATGGAGAAAATAAGTAATGCCCAATGCTTTAGAGACTCCTTGGGAGGAGCTACCCCACGTCCAAGGTCAGGGTGGTGGCTGTTAGGAGATACCCCACATCCAAGGTAAGGAGCAGTGGCTGTGCTTTGCTGGAGCAGCCATGAAGAGCTACCCCACGTCCAAGGTAAGAGAAACCCAAGTAAGACCATAGGCGCTGAGAGAGGGCATCAGAGGGCAGACAGACTGAAATCACAATCACAGACAACTAGCCAATCTGATCACATGGACCACAGCCTTGTCTAACTCAATGAAATTAAGCCATGCCTTGTGGGGCCACTCAAGACGGTCAGGTCATGGTGGAGAGTTCTGACAAAATGTGGTCCACTGGAGGAGAGAATGGCAAACCACTTCAATATTCTTGCCTTGAGAACCCCATGAACAGTATGAAAAGGTGTGCTCCGGTTCACAGGATCTCAGCATCAGACACGACTGAGTGACTGAACTGAACTGAACTGGGTGACCTTAGAAGTAAATTATGTCTCATTGTCAATTTTTAATGACCTGGGAAGACCAAATCTCAGAATGATTTCATAGAGCAGTTTTTTTTTTTACCACCTCCTCGACTTTCACAGTCCAGGTGGGAAAGCTTTAAGTCCATCCTGTGAATGTATCTATCATGACTAATAGGTATTTATACACCAGAAAACCTGGCATCTGGATGAAGTCCATCTGCCAGTCCTCTCCTGGGTAGGTCCCACATTGCATAGGCTGGGCCAGCTGGGGTCTTCAAGCTCCTTGGGGTTGTTTAATTGGCAAATGGGACAAGAGGAGACCACTTGCCGTATAGTTGTTTGGAGGCCTGTTCCTATGAAGGACCTTTCTAGTAATCTTTGGAGGGACCTTTTCCCCTAAATGAGTGGTAGCATGTAAGGGGTTAACCAACTTCCATTGGAGATTTCCAGGCAGAAGAAAGAGTCCCTCCTTTTGGATCCACCCCATATGATCTTCTTGAAAGCCCTTACTCTTAGCTTTAAGAGTCTCACCTTCTGTATATGAAGGTGCTTCTGGCAAATTAGTCTGTGGAACTAAGGTGGAAATCTCTATTAGGTCATTCTTCTGAAATGCTTCTCTCCTGGTCAGCTGATTGGTTCCCTCGTGCCACTTCTGTGCTCCCTTTTTGGTGTCCTTTACAATGGGAGACTGATACCTCAGTGGGCAGATGAACTGCCTCCAAGAACCTAAGGATTTGACCACCATATTTGATTGGGGACCCTCGAGTGGTCAAGTGGCCTCTGTTTCCAAATAGCAGCATGTGCATGTAGCACCAGAAAGGCATACTTGGAGTCAGTGTAAATGGCTACTCTTTTTCCTTTTCCCGTATCTAAAGCTCAAGTCAGGGCTGAGTTCAGCCAATTGGGCTGAACTACCTGGTGGCAAACATTTAGCCACTATAGTCTCAAAATTGGAGACTACTGCATATCCGTCTCTTCTTTTTCCATCCAAGGCAAAGCTGCTTACATCAGTGTACGAGATTTCCTTAGGATTGGTCAGCGGATCTTTTGACAATCCCCCTCAGGGTTTTGAGACAAGGTCCAGGGTTTCTAGGCAAGAGTGAAAGGGGAGAGAGCCCTTGGGGATAGGCAGGAGGGTAGCTGGGTTAAGAACCTCACAAGGAGATATAATCAGGCCTGGATTTTCCATCAGCACTACTTGATATCTAAAGATCCTTTGATCAGACATCTCTAAATGGCTTCTCCCTTTCAGGAGTTGTTTCACTTGGTGGCTGGTAAAAATAATTTGCCTTCAAGAGAGAGTTTTAAAGCATCATCTATTAGGACTGGAATAGCTTCAAGATTTTGAAAGCAGGGAAAGATCTCTTCCCAATAAGGGAGTAGGACATTCAGGAGCCACCAGAAACTGGTGAGAAAATATTTGTCCATCCAAGCAGCAAAGAAGTGCTCAGGTGAATCTTTTAGTAGTTGTTTTTCCTATAGCACCCAAAATGGTACAGGCTTGGGAGGAGAAGGTTCTGGAGTAAGAAGTTAGGACAGAGTAGGTAGCCCCTGTGTCAAATAAGAACTTCTCAGACCTACCTGCCACATCCACTTGCACCCTTGGCTCCAGCCCTGTGGTGGTTATCTGTTTCAGGGGGGGCTGGATTAAGCAGGCCACTTCAGTTCTGTTGAATCATCATGAGGGAAGGCTTGCCACTTGATCTTGAGGCTCTTGGGTCCCCAGGGCAGAGTGCCTTTCAATATCCCAATTGATGATATTTGTAGCAATCTGCTTTAGGAGACTTCTCGCAGTTTGTGCAGTCTTTGGCCCAATGTCCCACCTGTCTTCAGATTAGACATTTGCCTCTTGCCTTGTCCTTCAAGGACTCAGGGTTCGCCACAGGACTTCCCTGGAGGGAAGCCAGCATCTGGGCATGTCTTGTCTCTTTCCTTTTCTCCCCTTCCTGGGCATTGGCTTCCCTCTGCTATAAAAGGTATTGGTGGCTGTCTGGACCATCTCGTCTAAAGAGACAGCAGGGTCCTGCTGCTATAGCTGTTGTAACTTAGTCCTGATGTCTGATGCACACTGGGACAGGAATTTGTCCTTTAAAATCACCTGTCCCTCAAAAGTGTCTGAGTCCAGATTGGTTAACTTTTGGAGAGCCTCTTTTAGCCTTTCCAGAAAAGCAATGGGGTTCTTGTTGGGCTCCTGAGTTACTGCTGAGACCTGGGCATAGCTGATTGCTTTTGGCTGGGCTGCTTTTAGTCCTACATTTATACATATTAGAAAATGATCCCTTTCCCAGAGGTGCTCAGGGCCATTATAATCTGAGGAGGGGACCGCAGTTTCCCCTACTAGGTATTTATTATTTGACATGTGAAGCCCCATAGCATAACTTCAGGCTTCCTTTAAGACCCTAGTATGCTCAAGGTCAGATAAAGTTTGACTAAATATGACCATGATTTCCTTTCACATCAAGTCAAAGGCCAAGGTAATGTGTTGGAATGTATCTATATATTTGCCTGGGTCATCTGTATAGCTTCCCAGGTCTTGTTTGATCTGTCTTAGTTCTAAGAGGGAGAAGGGCTTATTGACCCAGGTTGGTCCAAATTCTCCTCCAGTTTCAACTAAGGGACATACCCGAGTTGGCTTTTGTGGAGGGGGTGCTCCCAGATATGGGGCCACGCTTGGATACAAGGAAGGAGCAACAGGCAACTCGGGAGTTGTGGGAGGTGAGCCTTCATGGGGAGGGGCTCCTTCTTTTGGTTGTTTGTGCCTAACACCATTTGCCTAGTAGGCTCACTTTTAGGGCATACAACAATCCCATACTTAAGACAGAGTCTCTTCATATATCTTAGTCGGAAGAACTTTTGGACATAGGGGCTCTCTGTCCATTTCCCCTCTCTTTTGCATAAAAGTCTAGCTGCAGGATGGTATTGTAATTTAAGCTCTCATCCTCAGGCCAGTGCTCCTTGTCTGCCCAGAGGATACCATGGCCATGCAGTGGCACAAAAGAATTTTAAGCAACTTCTCCTTAGGGTTAGAGGATCAAACAGTTTCCAGTTACAAGGATGCATCTTAAGGACATCTGCCAGGAAGTGGATTGGTTATTCCCCATCTTAAAAACAGTGATGACAGGGAGGAAAATAAAAAAGACACACACAAAAAAAAACTAATAAGCCTCCTAATTCCATGGGCGGACTTCCTTAGTGGTGAGTCTTTTTGAAGCTTATCCTACCCAGTACTGTTGCAACCGGAGAGCCAGGCATCCCCAGGTCAGGGTGCAGATCCCCAGGCAGGCTGAGGCATGGCAGGCCTTCTGGAGATCAAATCCCCTGGCAGACTGAGGCAGGTTGGCCTCCCAAGAACTGGGTCCCTAGGAAGGTTGAGGTGTATCAACCTCCTGGGATCCCTGGACTGGTGGATCCTTGAGCAGGCTGAGGTGTGACAATTTTTCAAGGACCAGATCCTTAGGCAGGTCGAGGCAGGTCAACCTCTTGGGACCCCTAGACTGGATTTGGCATCCCCAAGGTCTCCAGCGTGACCAGTGCTGGGTAGGGTTAAGGTCTTGTAATCTTAACTCATTGCTAGTTTGTCCACCATGGATGGGAATAGATATCATGATGTAAAGCAATCCAAGCCTGTGCCCTGAGACTGAGAACCTGGTGAAACAACTATAAGCTATTTCCTCATATTGCTTTGAGGGAATTCAAGTCACTGATTTCCTCCCCTAGTCCTCCATAAGAGCAGTTTAGAGTGTTTCCAATGGTAAACATTTCATTGTCATAGACCCATTTTAGGTAATAATAGAAGTAATGACAAAAGAGTGGGTTATATGGTCCTGTTAAGGGTCTTAGAGTATTTTAATAATAAGCAAGGTGGATGATATTGCCTACAAAGGGGCGGGATCTGGTTGTAGGAGTTAGTAAGTGAGTTAAGAACAAATTGATAAGAGGCAACAAACAAGATGTTCCATAAATGTAGAGTGAAGATTTGATCCAGAGGTATGTTTGTAACTTTAGGATAAGGGTGGCAAGAGTTTGGGCCCAAACAGCCTTCAGGGCTAACTCCCAAAGTGGCAAACGTTATGTCTGGAAGCCCATTTGCCCTTGAATGGATACCACCAACAGATTGACTTCTGGCAGGCATTATGTGACTGTCACCCACCCTAGCGCATTCACTGAGAAATGCTGTTGTTGCACATGTTGCAGGAAACATGGAAGATGAAGGCTTGAATATCTAGTTCAGTTCAGTTTAGTGGCTCGGTCGTGTCTGACTCTTAAGCCCCATGAACCGCAGCACACCAGGCCTCCCTGTCCAACATCAACTCTCAGAGTCCACCACAACCCATGTCCATTGAGTCGGAGATATGATCCAACCATCTCACCCTCTGTCGTCCCCTTCTCCTCTGCCCGCAATCTTTCCCAGCCTCAGGGTCTTTTCAAATGAGTCAGCTCTTTGCATCAGGTGGCCGAAGTATTGGAGTTTCAGCTTCAACATCAGTACTTTCAATGAACACCCAGAACTGATCTTCTTTAGGATGGACTGCTTTGATCTTCTTGCAGTGCAAGGGACTTTCAAGAGTCTACAGCACCACAGTTCAAAAGCATCAATTCTTTAGTGCTCAGCTTTCTTTATAGTCCAACTTTCACATCCATACATGACCACTGGGAAAACGTTGGCCATGACTAGATGGACAAACTAGTGTCTCTGCTTTTTAATATGCTGTCTAGGTTGGTCATAACTTTCCTTCCGAGAAGTAAGCGTCTTTTAATTTCATGGCTGCAGTCACCATCTGCAGTGATTTTGGAGCCCCCCAAAATAAAGTCTGACACTGTTTCCACTGTTTCCCCATCTATTTCCCATGAAGTAATGGGACCACATGCCATGATCTTAGTTTTCTGAATGTTGAGCTTTAAGCCAACTTTTTCACTCTCCTCTTTCACTTTCATAAAGAGGCTTAGTTCTTCTTCACTTTCTGCCTTAAGGGTGGTGTCATCTGCATATCTGAGGTGATTGATATTTCTCCTGTCAATCTTGATTCCAGCTTGTGCTTCCTCCAGCCCAGCGTTTCTCATGATGTACTCTGCATATAAGTTAAATAAGCAGGGTGACAATATACAGCCTTGATGTACTCCTTTTCCTATTTGGAACCAGTCTGTTGTTCCATGTCTCGTTCTAACTGTTGCTTCAGGACCTGCATACAGGTTTCTCAAGAGGCAGGACAGGTGGTCTGGTATTCCAATCTCTTGAAGAATTTTCCATAGTTTATTGTGATCCACGCAAAGGCTTTGGCTTAGTCAATAAAGCAGAAATAGATGTTTTTCTGGAACTCTCTTGCTTTTTTGATGATCCAGCAGATATTTGCAATTTAATCTCTGGTTCCTCTGCCTTTTCTAAAACCAGCTTGAACATCTGGAAGCTCACAGTTCACGTATCGCTGAAGCCTGGCTTGGAGATTTTGAGCATTAGTTTACTAGAGTGTGAGATGAGTACAATTGTGTGGTAGTTTGAGCATTCTTTTGCATTGTCTTTCTTTGGGATTGGAATGAAAACTGATCTTTTCCACTCCTGTGGTCACTGCTGAGTTTTCCAAATTTGCTGGCATATTGAGTGCAATACTTTCACAGCATCATCTTTCAGGTTTTGGAATAGCTCAACTGGAATTCCATCACCTCCACTAGTTTTGTTTGTAGTGATGATTTCTAACGACCACTCTCCTTCACAATTCAGGATGTCTAGCTCTAGGTCAGTGATCACACCACTGTGATTATCTGTGTCATGAAAATCTTTTTTGTACCGTTCTTCTGTGTATTCTTGCCATCTCTTCTTAACATCTTCTGCTTCTGTTAGGTCCATACCATTTCTGTCCTTTATCGAGCCCATCTTTGCATGAAATGTTTCCTTAGTATCTCTAATTTTCTTGAAGAGATCTCTACTCTTTCACATTCTATTGTTTTCCTCTATTTCTTTGCATTGATCACTGAGGAAGGCTTTCTTATCTCTCCTTGCTGTTCTTTGGAACTCTGCATTCAAATGGATATATCTTTCCTTTTCTCCTTTGCTTTTCACTTCTCTTTTTTTTTTTCACAGCTATTTGTAAGGCCTCCCCAGACAGCCATTTTGCTTTTTTGCATTTCTTTTTCTTGGGAATGATCTTGATTCCTGTCTCCTGTACAATGTCACAAACCTTCATCCATAGTTCATGAGGCACTTTATCTATCAGATCTAGCCCCTTAAATCTATTTCTCCCTTCCAATGTATAGTCATAAGGGACTTGATTTAGGTCATACCTGAATGGTCTAGTGGTTTTCTACACTTTCTTCAATTTCAGTCTGAATTTGGCAATAAGGAGTTCATGTTCTGAGCCACAGTCAGCTCCCTGTGTTTTTGCTGACTGCATAGAGCTTTTCCATCTTTTGCTGCAAAGAATATAACCCATCTGATTTCAGTGTTGACCATCTGGTGATGTCCATGTGTAGAGTCTTCTCTTGTGTTGTTGGAAGAGGGTGTTTGCTATGACCTTTGTGTTCTCTTGGCAGAACTCTATTAGCCTTTGCCCTGCTCCACTGTGTACTCTAAGGCCAAATTTGCCTGTTAACCCATGTTTCTTGACTTCCTACTGTTGCATTCCAGTCCCCTATAATGAAAATGACATGTTTTGGGGGTGTTAGTTCTAGAAGGTCTTGTAGGTCTTCATAGAACTGTTTAACTTCAGCTTCTTCAGCATTGCTGGTTGGGGCATAGACTTGGATTACTGTGATATTGAATGGTTTGCCTTGGAAACGAACAGAGATCATTCTGTCATTTTTGAGATTGCATCCAAGTACTGCATTTTGGACTCTTTTGTTGACTATGATGGCTACTCCATTTCTTCTAAGAGATTCCTGCCCGCAGTAGTAGATATGATGGTCACCTGAGTTAAATTCACCCATTCCAGTCCATCTTAGTTCGCTGACTCCTAGAATATTGATGTTCACTCTTGCCATCTCCTATTTGACCCCTTCCAATTTGCCTTGATTCATGGACCTAACATTCAGGTTCCTATGCAATATTGCTCTTTACAGCATTGAACCTTGCTTCTATCACCAGTTCAATCCACAACTGGGTATTATTTTTGCTTTGGTTGCATCCCTTCATTCTTTCTGGAGTTATTTCTCCACTGGTCACCAGTAGCATATTGGGCACCTACCGACCCATGGAGCTCAAATTTCAGTGTCCTATCTTTTCTACTTTTCATAGTGTTCATGCAGTTCTCAAGGCAAGAATACTGAAGTGGTTTGCCATTCCCTTCTCCAGTGGACCACATTTTGTCAGAACTCTCCACCATGACCCGTCCATCTTGGGTGGTCCCACAGGGCATGGCTTGGTTTCTTTGAGTTAGACAAGGCTGTGGTCCATGTGATCAGATTGGCTAGTTTTCTGTGATTGTGGTTTCTGTCTTTTGCCCTCTGATGCCTCTCACAGTGCTTACCATCTTACTTGGGTTTCTCTTACCTCGGACTGGGGTATCTCTTCACAGCTGCTCCAGCAAAGCCCAGTCACCGCTCCTTACATTGGTCATGAAGTAGCTCCTCTCTGCTGCCACTCCTGACCTTGGACGGGATTGGATATTATAAAGTATTTCCCTCCCCAAAGCCAGCTATTTTCTGGTGTCCCTCCAGAAGATGGTAGAGGCTACATTGCAGGCTTTGACAAGACTCAGGAAACAGGAGGGAAGGGGGCAGGGCACAACTTTTTACAGAATGACATAGCCCAAGGGCATAACATAACGGATGAAAATTAAATGGGTCCAAGATGGCAAGAAAAATTTAACTAAACCTTGATTCTCAATCTGCAAGCTAAATGACACACCCAGAGGTGCCAGGAAAATTCTAAGGCACTGTCAAAACATGGAGGAGTGGGTGGCTCCCTAATTGTTTGAATGAGCCTCCCACTAACCACCGCACATTCCATGGCCGCCACATTCATCCTCTGTGATGGCCCACACTCTTGGAGTTTGCCTGTCTCTAAATTTGAACAAATCCACCTCTTACCTATCACAGTGTCTCTCAGTGAAATTTTGCAATGAGACATCAAGAGCCTGAGCTTCACTAGGTCCTGAAGCCAGGCACCATGGGTTTTGGCCAGGCTCAAGATCGGGAAGAAAGGAGCTGAAGGATGGGAGGAAAAAGCAGTGGGAAAAATGTGCCGAGGAATCCCCTTCATAACCTGCTGGAAAATCTGCTAAATACCTGACCTGTGCTCACAGTTTTCATTGGCCTGATCCTTGGCACAAAGAAGATTAAGGACAGAATAACCTCCAATCACTTGGGCAACAGCTACTAAGTACACTTGACCAGAACCCCTCAATTGCGCCCATTGCTGCTTGCCTGTTTGAGGGGGGTTTGAGGAAACAAAGAATGAGAGATTGTAAAGGAATTAAGATTTTGTTAGCCATATGTCCTTTCAGCCATAGAGACAAGGACTTCCTACCCCAACAGGAGGTCTTCTGGAATCTCAGACTGAACCACGTGAGCTTTCTGCTGAGTTTGTTTTTGCTGTCTGGGTTTCCAGCACTCTGGGCTTCTTGTCACTTCCACTGTGCCGGGTTTTCCTCATGTTCAGCTTCCATTGCAGGAGCTTTTGCCAAGTTGGGCTTCTGCTGTGTTTGGCTCCCACCATTCAGGGGCTGAGCAGAAGGTTGTTTCAGCCAGGTTAAATCTGAGAAATGGTAAGATATATGCCGGAAGAGTTTATAATTTCCTCGGTTCTGTCTCACCACAGCAAAAAATTTGAAGTGATGGATGGACCAGTGTTGGCTAGTGTTACAGCTCAGTTTTATTTGGCAAGCAAAGGAAAATACATCCTCAAGGTGTGGGGGCGGGCAGACCCAAAAGAAGCAAAGAGAAGAGAGGCATGTGGCTCAATTTTTGCTCCTCGTTTTACATGTATTTTCTTCTCCCCTTGACCTGCCCTGTGTAAACTGGGGTAGCCAAGAGGGCTGTTTGTTTTACCTGAGGTTCTCACTCCATACCTTGTACCTTCCTTTGTTCTATTTTTCACATGCTTTTTCCTTTCTTTGTCTTTTAGCCACTGCCATTATGGACTCCCCTTTCCTATTTCAACTACCTAACATAGTGATCCCAGACAAAATTACTGTCCAAAAGTGTAAGAAGCAATTGAGCTTTTAAGCTACTAAGTTTGGATGGCTGGGTTATGCCACAACAGATGAGTGATACTAAGTTTGTGGTGTGTTGGAGACTGCTCTTACCACATCACAAAAGCCAAGTGTGGGCAGCTTGACTAAGCTTCAGACACTCTACACTTAGTGATGTCAGATCACTAGCATGAACTGGACCATTTTATTAGTGCTAACTTGTTTACATGTGGAAATCAACAACCCAGAGCTTTTTTCAAGAGAGCACTAGTTAAGCACTTTTAACACATAACCAGATCCAGTCATGTAGATGCAGAAAGGATAACAACTATTTGGTAACAAGGGAACAGAGTTGAAAAACCCTGTCAGGGCTGTGGACAGAAGCAATACTTGGGAACAACTGGGGCTGCTCATTCTGGTGGCTGAGGGTTTGGGAGCTACTACTGCTGTTGGGAGTTGTATTGCCAGTGGATATCAGTTTGGACAGCTGGTACTTAGCTCATTGTGTTCTACTGGGAGCCACTGCACTATTACAATATCCATCAGGCCTGAAAAGGGCCTTGGGACCACCTGCCTGCAAACAGGGCAGACACATTGCATAAGATATTGTATTGGATATAGGCTAAGCTTCTCTAACAAAGAGATTCCAGTGTGATGTCTCAAGTGGTATAAAGTTTATTTCTCTCTCTCATTACAGTCCATGAGGAAGTGAACCATACCATGCGGGCAGGTGGGTTTGTTTCCTCAGGCCTTCTCAATACCCAGCTTATTCCTAAAGTGTTACTCTTCCATCCCTCAGGGTGTGATCCTTGTCTCATTGGCACTGAGTCAAAGCTGCCTCATTGGCATGACATCTGGTATCTAGTGTGTAGATAAGGTAATAAGGATAAACGGAAGATGCATAATTTATTTTTATGGTAAAGAGACAGCACTTATATACATCATCCATGCTCACATACCATTGATTAAAAAAACTTATTCATATAATCCACCCAGGGATAGGGATGAATCTGTGCCTGAGCAGCCACGTGCCCAGCTCATGGGACTGTTGTCTGTTACTAAAGGCGGAAGAGAAGAATAAGGTTGGGGAATGATTACCAGTCTCTGCTACATCAAAAATGACCATTTGTAGAGTCATCCATTCATATAACTGACTTCCCTGGTGGCTCAGACAGTAAAGTGTTTGCCTACAATGTGGGAGACCCGGGGTCAGTCCATGGGTCAGGAAGATTTCCTGGAGAAGGAAATGGCAACCCACTCCATATTCTTGCCTGGAAAATCCCATGGACAGAGAAGCCTGGTAGGCTACAGTCCATGGGGTCGCAAAACTTTGACACGACTGAGCTACTTCACTTTCACTTTTATTCATCTAACAAACATGAATCGAATCCTATCATGTTTTTGTTGTTCAGTCACTAAGTCATCTCTGACTCTTTGCTACCCATGCACTGCAGTACATCAGGATTCCCTGTCCTTCACTCTCTCTGAGTTTGCTCAAACTCATGTCTATTGGGTTAGTGATGCTATCCAGCCACCTCATCCTCTGTCACCCCTTTCTTCTCCTACCCTCAATCTTTCCCAGCATCATATAGCATATTTTAGGTGTGCAGATCATAGAGAAGAAAAACTTGGTTCTTAAAGTTCTCACAGCATAAGAGACATCTAAATAGATAGAATGTAATACACGAAGTTTAAAAGTACTGTGAACAAAATATCATGGGATCCCAGAAGAAAAATTAAATAACTGCCTGAGGGGGTTATGAAAGGTTTTATTGAGTTGGAATGTAAATAGAGTGTTGAAGAATAACTAGACATTTACAAGACAGAAAAAGAAAGGCATTATAAGCAGAATAAGTCCCTTGACATTTACAGCATGTCTGAGATCGGTCGAACTTAAGTTGTAGCCTCCAAAATTGCAGACTTAGAAACCCAGCCCTCAGAAGTGTGAAGGAAAATGTAGCTTGAAGGGAAAAAAAAAGTATTAGCATAAAATATTTAAATTATATATTTATTTTTAATTGGAAGATAATTGCTTTACAACATTGTGCTAATTTCTGCTGCATAAAAATGTGGATCAGCCATACGGATATATATACCACCTCCCTCTTAAGCCTCCCTCCCACCCCTCATCTCACCTTTCTAGGTTATCACAGAGCACCAAATTGAACTCCCTGTGTGCTATACAGCAGCTTCCTACTAGCTATCTATTTTGCATGGTAATGTATATATGTCAATACTACTGTACCAGTTCTTCCCACTCTCCTTCCCCTGTTATGCCCACAAGTCCATTCTCTGTACCTGCAATGAAGTCAATGTTAAACAATAAAATTTTTGCCATCAAAAATTCTGAATGTGGGTGTCTCCTGAAGCCTTTTTGATGTTACTACCTTTGCACACATTCTGTTGCTATCACTCCATTAACATTCTCTCACAAAACATTTTCTGATGTAATACTCCATAGCTCTAAAGCAAGCCTTTGCTTAAGGCATAATCCCTTTCAAAATTTTAAAGACATTATGCTTTTTAATTCAATAATAAATTTATAAATTGCAGTTTTTGGAATGGAATCACTAAGATGTTTTATTTTTATAGTCATTTCCAGGATTCAGTTACTAAATCCTTTTCTCTTTAATCAGATGACAAAGAAAATAGCAGTTCATAGACTTATCAAGAGGAAAGAATTCTCTGTGGTCAGACAGAGAATATAGATATTAATCTTGAAATAGCTTTATATATTTTATTGAAATACTAAAAGCTCTGAAGGAGAAGAAAACTCAAATTAATCCAGTTTGACAAGCTGATTCTTTCTATTTCTAATCAGCTTTCTAACTGAATTTACTACTCTCCTCATCCACTTTTACTGAAATAGTTTTTGTAGATATAATTAAGGGGGTAACACATTTTTGAATTCTTGACATTTTTTTTTTGAAAAAAGAATCAGATGTCAATTATATTGTGAACCATATTTGATGAAGTAGCTTTCCCTGCCATTTTACTGAAGACAATGGAATAACAAAACCATTAAGAGATTCAGGTTTTTGAAAGCCCTCATTAACTTTGTACTATAATGCCCTGGGAGCTAGGACTCTTGCAATTTGTCCACTTGGTTCTGACACAGTAATTTCTGTGCTTCTGGTAGGAAAGGAGAAGGGGGAAACTGACAGGGTTTTACTGAATGTGTGCATATTTGGAAATGGATCATATAATTGAATCGCTTCTCCAATTACACAGTAGAATAAATGCTCAATATACCTAACGAGGTGAAAGACAACCAGTAAAAAAATTGCCTAATGTTCTAAAATTATTTTCAATAATGATTATTAGTGCATAATGGGATTACGTTTTGCTGGATTTGGAAGAAAGTCAAATTCTCTATTGTTGCAAGTTTCTGCATTCCTTAAAAATGTTGACAAAAATGTTTGTTTAATCATTAGAAATAACCCTGAAAAAAATAAAGTGGAAGTAGTGCAAATATTTGAAAGAAAAAATATATATATAATTTATAACATAATAAACAGTTGTTACATTAAAAATAGCAGTTTGTGGGGTATTTTTTATAATTTTGAAAGGGCATTCAAGGGTTTCACAGATCTTAAAAATAATTCATAAAGGTATCCATTAGAACAGATCTGGTTATGCTGTAAAAATCAATAACTAGAAAACTCTCAGTGGTTTGAAAGAGCAAAATTTATTTGTTGCCTAAGCTACATGTCCTCTGCGAGTTGGCAAGGTTTATGAAGGCATCACCTTGACAGAAGCTTCTATGACCACAGAATTATATACGAGAGTATGGCATGCCATCTTCTAGTACTCAACACCTCTGCCTGGAAGTGACACATAGTGTTTGCATTCACGTTTTATGGGCCAAGCAAGCCACAAGGCAAAATCTGACTTGAAATAGCAAGCAAGTCAATCCTACCATATGTCTGGAATGAGAGCACTCAACATCTGTGAATGGCCATAATGACAAACAGAGCCTACCCTTTGAGTTATAAATATTCAAGTCCCTATCCTTTCCACATGCATACACAATACACTGACTTCCTCTAGGAGGAAGAAAACCCAAAAGCCCCAAATGATATTTAGTCCAGTGTTTTGAAATAATTTGTATCAAGACCAACATGATTTTTTTCGTTAATCAGAAAAAAAGAAAGAAAGAAAGAAAACATCTGCTCCTAATAAATAATATCTATGCCATGAGTTAGGGAAAAGATAATGGTGATAAAACATGCCCATTCTAACTCTTGAGATCTTACTGAGCAGGTACTATGAAGAACCCCTATCCTGAGTAGAGGGTAGAAGGGACGTGGTCCTTCATTAAGTTCCTGGCCTAATTCCTGTGGGTAAATCCATCAGGTCACTGGACACTCTTGTTGCATGACTCCATGGCTAATCCTAACGGCTGGGCAGCTGTCTCAGTTTCCTTGCTGCCTCTAAAGGATAAAGGTTCCAAGGTCTAGTATTAGTACTTAATAGTCATACTGTTCTAATTCAAACTGTTAATACCATAGTTTCAGTACACTGTCTAATTCTTTTAAAAATCTGTTTGTGTTCATATCTAATTATGGTCAACTCAACGTGCTGTAACCAAACTCATAATTCTTTTAGACACATGCTTTTCTGTCTAGACTTAATTATGGGTGTCTTGAACCTCTCAAATATCCTTTGAAAGACTCAGCCCTTAATCTTTTCTCTCTGAGCCATTGCTGAACATCAATATACCAAACTAGGAAAATTTAACAAAGTGAACTACATACTCATTATTAAGTCTGTTTTGTAGAGCTTGATTTTTAATCAGCAATGTTGAGAAATTTCTGAACTCTCTGTATCCTGCTAGAAAATTTGTTATGTTTCTGAACATATTTATTTTCAAATCTTGTTAATAGCATTATTTCCATGCTACCTTTTCAAATAAAGTTAGGCTCATTGGACAACTCTTTCTTTTAAGTTATCTGAGGTGGGCATCTTATTAAATATTTTGCAAGCATAAAGTCTATTATTATCCTTGTCATATAATAAGGATATATATTTATTGATATACTGAAAAAATATATATCCACTTTATTTATTTACACTTTTATTCAATAATTTATACACAAGTATGAATTAAGTGCTTATCCAATATTATATGTACCTCTGAAATACAGACAAACATATATAACAGATCATTAAGAAATAAAATTCTTCATTATTACATGTATCATTAAAAATGGTGTACAAAAATATTGTCACTAGAAATTTGAATATTTTTAAATTATTATGTATTGGTTATTCTGTATCAGATGTGATTTAAGAGTTTACATGCATTAACTCATTTAGTCAACATTGAAGGCATATCTGAATGCTGAATGAAAGAAATAAATCTGAGTGATTGCTTCATAAAATGCTCTCATGAAATATACAGTGACCTGTTTTGAACTATAAAGTCAGAATTCCACATACTTTGTAGCTTCTTATCCATCTTTCCCTACTTGATTATACTTAATATTTTTTCACTGATTTTTATATCTTCTTTACCTAATTAATAACACTAGGGAGATGATTCTCTATCAGGGAGAATTTTGTTCCCTAGGAAACATATGGCAATACATCGGGTTGTTTTTGGTTGTCCTTACCTGACATATGGGGGATGGAGTTTATTGTCATTTGATAGGTAGAGTCCATGTATACTGCCAAATATCGTCTGATGTCTCTCAAACAAAGAATTACTCGACCCCAAATGTCAATACTTCCAAAACTGAAAAATTGTACTTAGGATTCTAGTACAGTTTTGACCTTGACTTTTAATGTAGTTCTCCAATCCTTGGAAGTGGAAGATGTTTTAGGAAGTCTCAAAGGCTGAAATGAAGGTGCAAGACATATATATAGCATACAGTGAGCATTGGGAAAGATGGATCTGGCAAAAGTGATGCTCAGGGATTTATAACTTATTTTAATGTTTCTAGTCCTATGTATGATCTCTCCTTAAAAAAAAAAAAGATAAAATTTTATTTTGAAAGACATTAACTAATGTGACTAAAACTGGTCTCTGACCCATGCAATGATATCCTTTGCACCATCCTTAAATTCCAAAGTAAGTGTAAACAAGTTTATTTTCTATGTTCAGTTCAGTTCAGTTCCTCAGTCATGTCCGACTCTTTGAGACCCCATGAATTGCAGCATGACAAGCCTCCCTGTTCATCACCAACTCCTGGACTTCACTCAGACTCACGTCCATCCAGTCGGTGATGCCATCCAGCCATCTCATCCTCTGTCGTCCCCTTCTCCTCCTACCCCTAATCCCTCCCAGCATCAGAGTCTTTTCCAATGAGTCAACTCTTCGCATGAGGTGGCCAAAGTACTGGAGTTTCAGCTTTAGCATCATTCCTTCCAAAGAAATCGCAGGGTTGATCTCCTTCAGAATGGACTGGTTGGATCTCCTTGCAGTCCAAGGGACTCTCAAGAGTCTTCTCCAACACCACAGTTCAAAAGCATCAGTTCTTCAGAGCTCAGCTTTCTTCACAGTCCAACTCTCACATCCATACATGACTACTGGAAAAACCATAGCCTTGACTAGACAGACCTTAGTCAGCAAAGTAATGTCTCTGCTTTTGAATATGCTATCTAGGTTGGTCATAACTTTTCTTCCAAGGAGTAAGCATCTTTTAATTTTATGGCTGCAATCACCATCTGCAGTGATTTTGGAGCCTCCCAAAATAAAGTCTGACACTGTTTCCCCATCTATTTCCCATGAAGTGATGAGACCAGATGCCATGATCTTTGTTTTCTGAATGTTGCACTTTAAGCCAACTTCTTCACTCTCCTCTTTCACTTTCATCAAGAGGATATTTAATTCCTCTTCACTTTCTGCCATAAGGGTGGTGTCATCTGCATATCTGAGGTTATTGATATTTCTCCTGGCAATCTTAATTCCAGCTTGTGTTTCTTCCAGTCCAGCGTTTCTCATGACGTACTCTGCATAGAAGTTAAATAAGTAGGGTCACATTTTCCATGTTAGAGGCACTCTAACATAACTTTATAATAATTTCCATAATAATGGAAATAAACTTTTATTCCAACATTACTTATTAACACCAGTATTATTATTTTTTTATTTCCCTTACTCATATACCTTTAGAATACACTACCATTCCTACGTGTAGTACCACTATATCCCTCAGAACCTAACACAGCATGGGTGTTTAAAATGGATCTTTAAACATTTGCTTTGTCAAAATCCAGGTAATTATAGTTACTCTTTAACTGTCAACATTCACATTTGCCCTAAATGACACCTTATATTGAAAGACAATAGATATACACAGAATGTGTGCTTAGTTACTCAATTGTGTCTGACTGTGACCTAATGGACTATAACGCTTCAGGTTCCTCTCTCCGTGGGATTATCCCAGCAAGAATACTAGAGTGGATTGTCATTTCCTACGCCAGGGGGTCTTCCTGACACAGGAACTGAACCCACACCTCTTGTGTCTCCTGTATGGCAGATAGATTTTGTACCATAGGTGCCACCTGGGAAGCTCCATACACAGAGTAGTTCTTCCAAACTCTGCAGAATACGCAGTCTTTTCATGTGCACATAGAGCATTCTGTGGGATAGATCACATTCTAGGCAACAAAACACTAATAAGTCTTGCTAAATTTAAGATGGAAATCACATCAAGCATCTTTTCTGACTCAACACTATGAAACTAGAAACATATCGCAGCAACAAAATTGAGAGAAAAAAAAAAAAACACAAATACATGGAGACTAAGTAATACACTACTAAAAACCAATAGACTAATGAAGAAATCAAAGAAGCAATTAAGAGAACAAAATGAGAAAAATGAAAATGGAAACAGAATATTCAAAATCTATGAGACAGAGCAAAATTTCATAAGGAGGCCTACACATAAAATAATAAAACAAACAAAATGAAAATGCAATGTGCTAAATAGGAGAAGAAAATTGCAAATAATATGCCTGGTATGGGTTAGTATATAAAATATATAATGAAAACATACAGCTCCATATAAAACAGCTCAGTTCAATGTAAAACAAATAAATGATACAATTGAAAAATAGATAGAGGACCTAAACACACATTTTTCTAAAAGAAGTATAGGAGGCCCATGAAAAGGTGCTCGATATCACTAACCATCATGGAAATTAAAATAAAAATAATAATGAGATACCAGAAGGATGGTACAGGGAGGGAGGAGGGAGGGGGGTTCAGGATGGGGAATACCTGTGTATACCTGTGGCGAATACATGTTGATGTATGGTGAAACCAATACAATATTGTAAAGTAAAAAATAAATAAATAAATAAAATCTAAGGAAATAAAAAAATAATAATGAGACACCATCTCACACCTTTCAGAATAGATATTATCAAAAAGATAAAAAATAATACATGTTGATAAGTATGTGAAGAAATTGGAGCCCATGTAACTGTATACCACTGGTAGGATTGTAAATTTGTGTAGCCACTGTGGTGAACAATAGAAGTTTCTCTCAAAAGTTAAACATAAAACTGCAATATATAACACAGCAATTTCACTTCTGGGTATATACCCAAGTAAAGCAAAAATACTAACTTGAAAAGATATGTGCACAGCAATATGTACTGTAGCATTATTTACCATAGTCAAGGTATAGAAGCAACTGAAGCAGATGAATGGATAAAGAAGATAGAGACGGTTTCACATATTTATGTGTGTGTGTGTGTGTGTGTGTATGTAAGTAAACATGTTAGTTATTTGTTGTGTCCGACTCTTTGCAACCCCAGGGACTGTAATCCACCAGGTTCCTCTGTCCATGGGATTAGCCGAGCAAGAATACTGAAGTGGGTAGACATTACCTTCTCTGAGAGATCTGCCCAATACAGGGATTGAACTCAGGCCTCCTGCATTGCAGTTGGACATGACACACACATATATATGTAATGGAATATTACTCAATCATAAAAAATATTGAAACCTTGCCACTTCTGAGAACATGGGTGGGGCTGGAGGGCTTTAGGTTAAGTGCAATAAATCATAGAAAGAATACTGTCGATTTCATTTACATGTGGCATATATAAAAACAAAATGAAGTAACAAGAAAAACAAAGCAAAACAGAAATACAGAGAGAAAACTAGTGCTTGCCAGAGGGGAGGCTGGTGAGGATGGGCTAAATAGATGACTTAGATTAAGAAATACAGATTTCTAGTTATAAAAAAAATTCACCAGAATGAAATATACTACAGGAAATAGAGCTGTTAGCAAAATAATAATTTTGTACATGGACAGATGATAACTAAACTAATGGTGGTGATCTCTTTGTAATATACAAAAATATGAGATCAATACATTATACACTGATGCTAGTATAATATTGTAAGCTAAGTATACTTCAATTAAAAATTACTTCCAGTGAAATCATGATGAATATAATCCTAAATATTAATAAAATCGATTCTTCTTAGATTCCAATAATAAAATTCATACTTCCTCTCGGTACTCAGAGAATCAAATTGAACTTTAAAAGAGAAAATATGTTGAATCCATGGCATAATATTCTAACTTTCTATGATTAATATCTACTCTTCTCTATTCTGACAATCACCATAATCCCTATCAGTCATGAAAGCAGCATGAAATTTCCAGTGTCTTAAGAGCATGAAATGCATGTATCTTCTGAAAGTGGTATCTGGGAAATCTTACAGCTGATTGCTCACAAGGACTCTCACTGTTGAAATTGTATATCTATCACATAATATGGATCTTGGTGTTATTCTAATCTTTTATTCATCAGAAGTCTTTATATATATATAGTATACTTATACATATATATAAGTATATTTGTTAATGGGTTTGTCCACACTAACACTTTTATATTTAATTCAGTAAGATAACAGATTCCAATGAAGGAAACTGATTATATGAACTATATAAAAATATTAGGACATTGATGGCACCTCATCATTTATATAACTTAAATGCATGAAACCCTTCTTTATTCTGAAAATCAGAACATATCTGCCAGACTCTATCAAACTTCAGAGAAGAGTGATGCTAGCACCAAGGCAGAAAATAGATTCTTCCTGTCTGCCTTGGCAATCATGGTCATAAACTGAGATGCAGGGTTTAATATTTCTTTCACCAGGCTCTACCTCCTGTCTCTCCAGCTTGAAGGCTAGCCCACATCCCCTCTTCTATATTACATCATCACATTTTCTTGTGCCTGACAGCTGCTGATATATTTGGACACCACTTATACTTCTGTCATCCTGTTTCTTAGATTTGTGACAAATTTGATAACAGGCCTAGAAAGATGAATAACGGTTGAGAATTTGAGGGCTTTTCACTAAAGGGTATTAGGCATAGGTGGGATTTGGACACAGGTCACACATCACCCCTTTTTAGTAGCTGTGGACATCGAGTCCTGAAATAATTTGTAGTAATTCAAACTCTTACTGGCTGGAAGTGTTTTAAGAAATTTTATTGGATCTATGAATATCCAAAATATTCTTTTCACGTTTATAAGCAAGAATGTTAGAATGTTGTCACTTCTCCAAAACTCCTTTCATTTTCTATCACTGTGGCAATAAGAACAAGAAAAGGGGCTATGGGATGGTTCTCTGATGTCTCCTAGATGTTGAGGGATCTTGGCTCACTCTCATTGCCAAGGATTTTGCCACCAGTAGGTCATCTTTATGCTTTCAAAAAGCAAATTTTCTTAAATTTATTTTTCTTTTACATTGGTTCCCTAGAGAGACTTCAGGAAAGAATTATGGAAATACCAGTGGTATTCTAAAGCATTAAATTAATGAATTGGATTAAAATTAAAGTCATTTGAGGTAAATTTCTATGTAAATTGATTTAGAGTCATTACAAAGTGAATAACTTTGGTAGACATGAGGAAGATTGTAAATTTGAAAGTTCAAATGCTATACAATTTAGTAGATTATTTATCATAAGTATCTGTCCTCTATATGCTTCTTAGAATTAGTCTTCAATAAATGTGAGCCAGTTCCTAATTAGGACAATTAGGACAAAATTGAGTCTAGGGGCTAGACTTCTGGAACATGAAACAGAGCTGAAGATTAGGAATAAAATTTAGGCAGGGGCATAAATAAGGATGTGGAAATCTAGGCAGTAGAAGTAGAAGAAGAAAGATTGTGGAAGCATGAGAAATACAAAATGTTTGGCCACATGAGTTGAATCATGAGTTAAATAACAGAAAAAAATCAGTTTAGATAGAGGCTCAGAAATTAGATCAGGTCATATGAAGGTGTAAATACATAAGTAGATAGATAGATAGATAGATAAAGATAAGTTAAATTGTATTACATTAAATTTTAAAAGTACCCACCAGGCCCGGATATAATTATTCTAGACTTCTGTAGCTTCTGTAAGTTTAGGTGATTTTATTTGAGGTACTGTTGCTATCCTATCTTTATCCCCTCACTGCTATACATGTCCATGTATATTATATATTCATGATATAAACATACACACAAACCTGACATTGAGACACCAAGAAGTGATTGACCTCAATCTCAACTCTTTCTATCCTTCCTACTAGAATGCAAGCTAAAATGCTTTGGGATTTTGTCTGTTTTGCTCACTATGAAATCCTCAGTGCCTAGTGGAATATGTTGCATGAAACTGAATGAATGAATGAACTAATGCAAAATCATTTCTATTTCCTATCTGTAGAGTGTCATGGTTTTGACAGACTTCTCCCAGCTGTAAACACCATTAGATGAGAAAACCTCAAGGAGCTACCTTTTCATAAGCTGCCACAACCTTAGTGTAGCTTAAGGGCAGCAGTAAAAAGGTGACTTAAAATTTATTCTCTACCACATCTGATACCTGTTGACCTCAGTCATCATCAGACATTCAACCTGGTAACTTATCATCATCCAGATTTTTTTTAAAATATTACTTCATATGCCTTCTAATTCTGAACTTCTGCCATGCTCTATGAAACTCAAATTATATATTCATTAAAAGGTAAAAGTTCTTGCCTTTATTTTCTCTTAAGGACACAACTTTCCTTGTAGCCTTCTCAAGGAAGCTGTTTTATTCTATCACAGGAGATGTCTCTCAAGGCCAGGAAGTGAGGAGGGGATATTCTTACTAATTGTTGCTGCTTCACTGTGATTCCTACCTTCAGCCAAATATCTTCTTGGAGGCATGTTCCTCTCATGAAAGACTGGGACAAGCACTTTGGTTCTTGGGACTCACTTGAAGCTTTAGTAAAACCTTTCCCATTGAGAACATTTCTCCTCATTTGGGGTCAATCTTCAGACTTATGCTCTACTGGGGCATTCTTTAAATGTTTACTCACAAGCCTTATGCCCCCTCAACATCAGTCCTCACTCACTCTGTGATTTTGCTTGCACTGCTATATGGTTTCTTTGACATTCTGACATTTACCCCAGTAACAGAGCCTCAATTCTGACAATTAATGACTGAGGCTGGTAGATTTAGTTAATTGCTTCCATTGCTTTTTCCATAGTAACAGCCCAATCATTGTCATGGTCAGAATGTATAATGATTGCTTCATTTAGAGACAGTTTCTTAGTTTGGACAAAAGAGTTGAAAATTATATTTACTGAAATGCATTGCTCATGTGCTATCCAAGCCAATTAAACCACCCAAAGTCTTGTTAATTTTATTTGTTTTAGCAGTGAGTGTCTATTGATCTGTTAATTACTCAGTTGTGTCTGACTCTTTGCAACCCTGTAGCCTGTAGCCTTCCAGGCTCCTCTGTCCATAGAATTCTCCAGGCAAGAATACTGAAGTGGGTTGCCATGCCCTTCTCCACGGTATCTTCCTAACCCATGAATTGAACTGAGGTCTCCTGCATTGCAGGCAGGTTGTTTACCATTTGAGCTACCTAGGAAGCCCTCCATTGATCTGAGGAAGTTCAACTGGGTATTATTGACTCAAAGAATAATGATTCAATCTAAATTTTCCAAAATAATTTAGATAAAAAAACAATATATTCATTCAGTTCAGTTCAGTCACTCAGTCGTATCTGACTCTTTGCGACCCCATGGACTGCAGCACACCATGCTTCCCTGTCCGTCACCAACTCCCAGAGATTGCTCAAACTCATGTCCATCAAGTCAGTAATGCCACCCAAGCCATCTCATCCTCTGTCGTTCTCTTCTCCCCCTGCCTTCAATCTTTCCCAGCATCAGGGACTTTTCAAATGAGTCAGCTCTTCACATCAGGTGGCCAAAGTATTGGAGCTTCAGCTTTAGCATCAGTCCTTCCAATGAATATTCAGGACTAATTTCCTTTAGGATAGACTGATTGGATGTCCTTGCAGTCCAAAAGACTGTCAAGAGTCGTCTCCAACACCACAGTTCAAAAGCATCAATTCTTTGGTGTTCAGCTTTCTTTATGGTCCAGCTCTCACTTCCACACTACTGGAAAAACCATAGCTTTGACTAGACAGTCTTTTGTCAGCAAAGTAATGCCTCTGCTTTTTAATATGCTGTCTAGGTTGGTCATAACTTTCCTTCCAAGGAGTAAGTGTCTTTTAATTTCATGGCTGCAGTCACCATCTGCAGTGATTTTGAAGCCCAAGAAAATCAAGTCTGTCACTATTTCCATTGTTTTCCCATCTATTTCCTATGAAGTAATGGGACTAGATGCTATGATATTAGTTTTTTGAATGTTGAGCTTTAAGCCAGTTTTTTCTCACTCTTCTTCACATTAATCAAAAGGCTCTTTAGTTCCTCTTTGCTTTCTGCCATAAAGGTGGTGTCATTTGCATATCTGAAGCTATTGATATTTCTCCCTGCAATCTTGATTCCAGCTTATGTTCCATTCAGCCCAGCATTTCTCATGATGTACTCTTCATGTAAGTTAAATAAGCAGGGTTACAATACACAGCCTTGATGTACTCCTTTCCCAATTTGCAACAAGTCCAATGGCTGTTGCATCTCCAGTTCTGTTACTTCTTGATCTGCATACACATTTCTCAACAGGCAGGTAAGGTGGTCTAGTATTCACATCTCTTTCAGCATTTTCCAGTTTGTTGTCATCCACACAGTCAAAGGTTTGGCATAGTTGATAGAGCAGAAGTAGATGTATTTTTTAATTCTCTTGCTTTTTCTATGATCCAACAGATGTTGGCAATTTGATCTCTGGTTCCTCTGCCCTTTCTGAACCCAACTTGAGCATCTGCAAGTTCTCGGTTCATGTATTATTGAAGCCTGGCTTGGAGAATTTTGAGCATTACTTTGCTAGTGCGTGAGATGAATGCAACTGCACAGTAGTTTGAACATTCATTGGCATTGCCTTTCTTTGGGATTGGAATGATAACTGACCTTTTCCAGTCCTGTGGCTACTGCTGAGTTTTCCAAATTTGCTGACATATTGAGTGCAGCACTTTCACAGCATCATCTTTCAGGATTTGAAATAGCTCAACTGGAATTCCATCACCTCCACTAGCTTTGTTAGTAGAGATGCTTCCTAAGGCTCACTTGACTTCACATTCCAGAATATCTGACTCTAGCTGAGTGATCACATCATCATGGTTATCTGGGTCATTAAGGTCTTTTTTTGTATAGTTCATCTGTGTATTTTTTCATCTCTTCTTAATACCTTCTTTAATCAATGTAGCATAACTTATTTATCCACTATTTTTTTTTTCAGATTTGAATGGATTTTCCAGTCATTGCAATGAATACCAATTACTGTTGCAAAATAGTCTTATAAATGCAGAATGCATTGAAATTGAGCAAAATAAATATTGACCTTTTAAGCTGCACAAGAAAATTGTTATTTTTACAACACTCCATAAAATAGAGTAGTCATAAGTTAGGGTTCAAAACATTAAATAAAGTAGATAATAATTATTGTATTAATGTTTTAAATGTTGAGGAGTTACCATCACCTTACCAAAAATAAATGACAGAGACACCTTTTCTCTATTTCTTTCCTGCAACCAAATTCCACCTGTCCTGTGTTGCAAAGCGTTTCTTCTGCTACTTCTTTTCTCAATAACACTCAAGCTTGTTTTTAAATTAAAACTCGATTTTGAGATAGATAATTATCAATTTTTATACTATTATAGAAATAGTACAAAATATCCCATGTACATTTAACCCATGTCCCACAATGGTAAAAACTTAGAAAACAATGGTGCAAGATCACAACTGGGAAACTGACTGTGAAACAATCGATATGTAAACACCAAATGGTTTTTCATTTTACCTTTTCTTTCCTTTAGCCACACAGATGTCTCCCTGCTCTTCTTCTTACTTTACTTACTTAAACCCTAGAAACCAATAAGGAGATAGATGCCCCAATTTATTATTTTCTACATGGATATCCATTTGAGATCCATTGATAATTTTTTGAAAGAACTCTTCTTTCTCCAATTGTGTTGTCTTGGCACCTTTGTCAAAAAATCACTTGACTGTAAATGTAAGGGTTTATTTCTGAATTCTCATTCCTATTCCATAGATTTTTTAGTTCAGTTCAGTCACTCAGTCATGCCCGAATCTTTGCGACCCCATGAATCAGTGCACGCCAGGCCTCCCTGTCCATCACCAACTCCCGGAGTTTACCCAAACTCATGTCCATCGAATTGGTGATGCCATCCAGCCATCTCATCCTCTGTTATCCCCTTTTCCTCCTGCCTCCAATCCCTCCCAGCATCAGAGTCTTTTCCAATGAGTCAGCTCTTTGCATGAGGTGGCCAAAGTATTTGAGTTTCAGCTTCAGCATCAGTCCTTCCAATGAACACCCAAGACTGATCTCCTTTAGGATGAACTGGTTGGATCTCCTTGCAGTCCAAAGGACCATAGATTTTTATGTAAGTACAAATTCTCTTGATTACTGTAGATTTTCAGTAAATTTTGAAGTCAGAAAATGTCAGTCTCTAACTTTTATTTCTCTTTATTTTTGGCTATTTTCATTTCCTCCTATTTCTATATCAATTTTGGGAACAGCTTCTCAATTTATGAAAAGAAAAAAGGTGGAATTTTTATAGGGTTTGCATGAAACTGTAGATCAACTTGGAGAGTGTTTTAATCTGAAACAATTCACGGGCATGAATGTCTTTCCATTTATTTAGATATTTTTTAATTGCTTTCAGTGATTATTTGTGGTTTTTAATGTGTAGGTCTGGTACTGCTTTTATCAAATATATACCTTAGTATATTATTTTTGATGGTTTGTAAATGGAATCATTTTCTTAATTTAATTTTCCAATTATTCATTGTTAGTATGTAGAAATAAAATTGACTTTATCTTTGAACTGTTTGTTATGTTGCTGAATTATTTATAAGTTCTAATAGTTCTCTTATGGATTCCTTGTAGTATTTCCCACACATCATCTGTAGATAGGGAAATATGTTACTTCTTATTTTCCAACCTGAATGGCTATTTTTTTTTTCTTTACTAGCTAGAATTCCCCATGCAATCTTCAATAGAAATAGTGAGAGTATACATATTTGTCTTATTTTTTTATCTAAGGGGAAAATAATTCAGTCCTTACTATTAAAGATGATGTTACATGTGAGTTTTTCACTGATACACCTAACAGGATGAGGATGCTTCCTTCTACTTTCAACTTGTTGAATATATTATCAGAATAATGTATTTCATCAAATGATATTTTTCTAAATCTATTCAGATCGTTGCCTGCTTTTATCCTTTATTTCATTAGTAAGCTATATTGCATTGATTTCCCTCCATATATTAAGTCAAATTTTCATTCCTGTGATAAATCCAATAAGATCACAGTATATAACCTGAGTCTGTTTAAGCTGTTTCACTCTTTGTCTTTCTGATTCTCATACTTGGACAATCTTAATTGACATATTGCCTAGTGAAGTGCTTTGCTTTTTTTTTAGTTCCAATCTGTTGCTGATACAAAAGAAAAGAAAAAAATCTGTTGTTGAGCTCCTCTAGTGACTTTTTCATTTCACTTATAATCTTCAATTCCTGAATTACCATTTGGTTATTTAAAAAGCGAGATGTAGTGACCTTGATATTTGGTGACATATTGTTCTCAACATTATTTAAAGATATACAATGGTTTCCTTTGCAATTTTCAATATTTGTAGTAGTCAATTTGAAGTTCACTTTGAATAAGTCCAACATTTGGGCGTCATTCTCTTGACTCACGCTTTTTCTGTATATAAGCCATACTAATTTTCTGTTTCTTTGCTTGCTTCACAGTCTTGTGTTGAAAACTAGATTTTCAAAAAATGTGGCAGCCTTGAAACTCCGCACCCAAAAGAATTCACTGTTGTTGCCATTTGTTTGCAAAATAACTTTCTCAATTAATTTCACAAAGTGTGTATTTTTTCACATGTATGGACATTGAAGTCTTGCTTAGGCACTTTCAGTTCAGTTGCTCAGTCATGTCCAACTCTTTGCAACCCCATGAATCGCAGCACGCCAGGCCTCGCTGTCCATCACCAACTCCCGGAGTTCACTCAGACTCATGTCCATGGAGTCAGTGATGCCATCCAGCAATCTCATCCTCTGTCGTCTCCTTCTCATCCTGCCCCCAATTCCTCCCAGCATCAGAGTCTTTTCCAATGAGTCAGCTCTTCGCATGAGGTGGCCAAAGTACTGCAGTTTCAGTTTCAGGATCATTCCTTCCAAAGAAAACCCAGGACTGATCTCATTTAGAATGCACTGGTTGGATCTCCTTGCAGTCCAAGGGACTCTCAAGAGTCTTCAACACCACAGTTCTAAAGCATCAATTCTTTGACACTCAGCTTTCTTCACAGTCCAACTCTCACATCCATACATGACCACAGGAAAAACCATAGCCTTGACTAGACGGACCTTAGTTGGCAAAGTAAAGTCTCTGGTTTTCAATATGCTATTTAGGTTACTCATAATTTTCTTCCAAGGAGTAAGTATCTTTTAATTTCATGGCTGCAATCACCATCTGCAGTGATTTTGGAGCCCCCCAAAATAAAGTCTGACACTGTTTCCACTGTTTCCCCATCTATTTCCCATGAAGTGATGGGACCAGATGCCATGATCTTCATTTTCTGAATGTTTAGTTTTAGCCAACTTTTTCACTCTCCTCTTTCACTTTCATCAAGAGGCTTTTTAGTTCCTCTTCACGTTCTGCCATAAGGGTGGTGTTATCTGCATATCTAAGGTTATTGATATTTCTCCCAGCAATCTTGATTCCAGCTTGTGCTTCCTCCAGCCCAGTGTTTCTCATGATGTACTCTGCACATAAGTTAAATAAGCAGGGTGACAATATACAGTCTTGACATACTCCTTTTCCTATTTGGAACCAGTCTGTTGTTCCATGTCCAGTTCTAACTGTTGTTTCCTGACCTGTATATAGGTTTCTCAAGAGGCAGGTCAGGTGCTCTGGTATTCCCAACTCTTTCAGAATTTTCCACAGTTTATTGTGATCCACACAGTCAAAGGCTTTGGCATAGTCAATAAAGCAGAAATAGATGTTTTCCTGGAACTCTTGATTTTTCCATGATCCAGCGGATGTTGGCAATTTGATCTCTGGTTCCTCTGCCTTTTCTAAAACCAGCTTGAACATCTGGAAGTTCACGGTTCACATATTGCTGAAGCCTGGCTTGGAGAATTTTGAGCATTACTTTACTAGTGTGTGACATGAGTGCAATTGTGCGGTAGTTTGAGCATTCTTTGGCATTGGAATGAAAACTGACCTTTTCCAGTCCTGTGGCCACTGCTGAGTCTTGTTACTTTCAGTCAGTTCAGTCGCTCAGTCGTGTCTGACTCTTTGCGATCCCAAGAATTGCAGCATGCTAGGCCTCCCTGTCCATCATCAACACCAGGAGTTCACTCAAACTCACGTCCATCGAGTCAGTGATGCCATCCAGCCATCTCCTCCTCTGTTGTCCCCTTCTCCTCCTGCCCCAATCCCTCCCAGCATCAGAGTCTTTCTCAATGAGTCAACTTTTCGCATGAGGTGGCCAAAGTACTGGATTTTCAGCTTCAGCATCATTCCTTTCAAAGAAATCCCAGGGCTGAACTCCTTTAGAATGGACTGGTTGGATATTCTTGTAGTCTAAGAGACTCTCAAGAGTCTTTTCCAACACCACAGTTCAAAAGCATCAATTCTTCGGCACTCTGCCTTCTTCACAGTCCAACTCTCACATCCATACGTGACCACTGGAAAAACCATAGCCTTGACTAGACGGACCTTAGTTGGCAAAGTAATGTCTCTGCTTTTGAATATACTATCTAGGTTGGTCATAACTTTACTTCCAAGGAGTAAGCATCTTTTAATTTCATGGCTGCAGTCACCATCTGCAGTGAAACAAAATAAAGTCTGACAGTGTTTCCACTGTTTCCTCATCTATTTCCCATGAAGTGACCTTCTTTGAATACTAATAAGTCTCCCTGCCTTTGTAGAGAGGCTTGCTATATGTGTACGTTAGCAGGCGGTTTCCAACTCTTTTCCCTTCACTACTCACTTGCTTCGAGCTTCAAGGTTAGTAAGACACGAGAAGTTAGGCCCTTCTCAGGTCTTTCCTGGGCATGCCCACAGTCCTGATCATATGCATAATCGTCTATGTTCCCCAAAATATCTCAGAACTTTGCAAGTTTCTTTGTGCATATATCTTTATCAAATTTGTATTTTTAAGGATTTTATCTGCTTCTTTTTAGTCCCAACTAGAATCTTCCTGAAGACAGCCATAAAATTAAGTGATTCTCATTGATTATTTTTGACACATGCTATAAGGTTTTACTATTTGTACAAAGCAATCTCTGAATCAGCTCAAATAAAGAGAATGGAGCTTTTTATAGGCCTTTCAAACAAATCAAATAGTGACAGTTTTCTGGGCATGCAGCTTTCCAGGATTCCCCAAACACATGCTGCCCCTTACAGTGGTTGCTAGGCTGCTGATTTTTACAATTTACTAAGTGAAATTTCAGATTTTAAATTCTAGGTATCATTGCTAAACTCTTCTAGAAGAGTCAAAGTTTATATTTGCATGGTGACTGGTATCAAGGCTATCATGGAGTTTGGAAGAAGGGATGGGACTAGCACAGGTTAAAATACTAGAAAATGTAGTGCTCTTACCAAGATAAGACCATTTGTTTTTGGAATAAATGTTCCTCAGATTGTTCCGAGTCTTGGGCTAATTTCTAGAATTCTTAATTTTGGAACTGAATTTTAAAACATTGACTGAGACAAATTTTACCATTGATCTCACTGATTTTATGGAGGAATTCATTTTAAGAGTTTCTTATTTCAAATGTACTCTTACACCAGATTATTTTCAATTACAGTCTTAAACACATTGTCAAATTTTCTTAATGAAATACACTTGGATTAGTTCACTGAACTATTGCTCTTGGTATACAGAATAATAATAATAATAAGCTCTAGTTCAGTGTTTTGAACTCTCAGTATTCTGAGCTGGCCAATCATTAAAACTTATTTCTAAATATCCTTTTACTGTCTCACCCTTAGTCAATTCACTGATAACTGACTTATTCACTTCAAACTTTTTTAAATCAACTTTTTTTGTGAAAAATCTGGGATATCCTTTCTATCTCCTATCTTTGTATGGCCAAGCAAAAATGCCATGTATTTCATGACAATTTTGTTTAGTAACTTAGCTAGAAATGCCTTTTATAAACTCCTAAAATAATTATTTTTTCCATTAGGATAAAATGTCCTAGATGATAGGATATTAGTAGCCTTGAAAATATATCAGTTCAGTTCAGTTGCTCAGTCATGTCCAACTCTTCATGACCCCATGGACCACAACACACCAGGCCTCCCTGTCCATCACCACCTCCCAGATGTTACTCAAACTCATCTCCATTGAGTGGAGATGTCATCCAACTATCTCATCCACTGTCATCCTCTTCTCCTCCTCCTTTCAATCTTTCCCAGCATCAGAGTCTTTTCAAATGAGTCAGTTCTTTGCATCAGGTAGCCAAAGTATTGAAGTTTCAGCTTCACCATCAGTCCTTCCAATAAACACTCAGGACTGATTTCCTTTAGGATGGACTGGTTGGGTCTCCTTGCAGTCCAAGGGACTCTCAAGAGTCTTCTCCAACACCACAATTCAAAAGCATCAATTCTTCTGTGTTCAGCTTTCTTTATAGTCCAACTCTCACATCCATACATGATTAATGGAAAAACCATAGCCTTGACTAGATGGACCTTTACTGACAAAGTAATGTTTCTGCTTTTTAATATGCTATCTAGGTTGATCGTAACTTTCCTTCCAAGGAGTAAGTGTTTTTTAATTTCACCATTTGCAGTGATTTTGGAGCCCCCCAGAATAAAGTCAGACACTGTTTACACTGTTTCTCCATCTATTTCCCATGAAGTGATGGGACCGGATGCCATGATCTTCATTTTCTGAATGTCAAGCTTTAAGACAGTTTTTTCACTCTTCTCTTTCACTTTCAAGAGGCTCTTTAGTTCTTCTTCACTTTCTTCCATAAGGGTAGTGTCATCTGCATATCTGAGGCTATTGATATTTCTCCCAGCAATCTTGATTCCAGCTTGTGCTTCTTCCAGCCCAGCGTTTCTCATGATGTACTCTGCATAGAAGTTAAATAAGCAGGGTGACAATGTACAGCCTTGGCGTACTCCTTTTCCTATTTGGAACCAGTCTGTTGTTCCATGTCCAGTTCTAACTGTTGCTTCCTGACCTGCATACAGATCTCAAGAGGCAGGTCAGATGGTCTGGTATTCCCATCTCTTTCAGAGATGTTTATTGTGATCCACACAGTCAAAGGCTTTGGCATAGTCAATAAAGCAGAAATAGATGTTTTTCTGGAACTCTCTTGTTTTTTTCTTTTCTTTTTTTTTTTTTGCTCTTTATTTATTTTATTTTATTTTATTTTTTTTACTTTACAATACTGTATTGGTTTTGCCATACATTGACATGAATCCACCATGGGTGTACATGAGTTCCTGATGATCCAGCAGATGTTGGCAATTTTATCTCTGGTTCCTCTGCCTTTTCTAAAACCAGCTTGAATATCTGGAAGTTCACAGTTCACATATTGCTGAAGTCTGGCTTGGAGAATTTTGAGCATTATTTTGCTAGTGTGTGAGATGAGTGCAATTGTGCAGTAGTTTGAGCATTCTTTGGCATTGCCTTTCTTTTGGATTGGAATGAAAACTGACCTTTTCCAGTCCTGTGGCTACTGCTGAATTTTCCAAATTTGCTGGCATATGGAATGCAGCACTTTCACAGCATCATCTTTCAGGATTTAAAATAGCTCCATTGGAATTTCATCACCTCTGCTACCTTTGTTCATAATAATGCTTCCTAAAGCCCAGTTGACTTCACATTCCAGGATGTCTGGCTTTAGGTGAGTGATCACACCATCATGGTTATCTGGGTCATGAAGATAATTTTTGTACAGTTCTTCTGTGTATTCTTCTGTGAATTCAGTTATTCTGTGTATAATACACCTCTTCTTAATATCTTCTGCTTCTGTTAGGTTCATAACATTCTGTCCTTTATCGAGCCCATCTTTGCATGAAATGTTCCCTTAGTATCTCTAATTTTCTTGAAGAGATCGCTAGTCTTTCCCATTCTATATTTTTCCTCTATTTCTTTGCACTGATCACTGAAGAAGGCTTTCTTATCTCTCCTTGCTATTCTTTGGAACTCTGTATTCACATAGGTATATCTTTCTTTTTCTCCTTTATTTCACTCTCTTCTTTTCACAGCTATTTGTAAGGCCTCCAATGCATCAGACATTCAATAAATGCTTCATGATTGGATGCAAATACTCATGAATAAATAGAATATATACAGGTTAATGCTATTATCTCTTGTAGATAAAGGATTTTTACAAATTATTAGTTCTCTCTTGTATTTACTAAAGATGCCCTTTATATTGCAACCTGCTCCAGTACTCTTGCCTGGAAAATCCCATGGACAGAGGAGCCTGGTAGACTGCAGTCCATGGGGTCATGAAGAGTCGGACACAACTGGACGACTTCACTTCACTTTTCACTTTCATGCATTGGAGAAGGAAATGGCAACCCACTCCAGTGTTCTTGCCTGGAGAATCCCAGGAATGGGAGAATCTGGTGGGCTGCCATCTATGGGGTCACACAGTCAGACACGACTGAAGTGACTTAGCAACAACAGCCCTTTATATTATGTAATGAGAATATATTACATTACTAATTTAAGCAAGACATTAGTTCATAAAATTTAAGTTAAAAGTAACAATTATTTGTAATTTCTACTGTTTAACAGCTTTTTATATTTTCAGAGTGTATTGAATAGAGACATTGACATTGAGGTAATTTTTACTACATTATTTTCTAATATAAAACATTTATGTTTGTGATAACTCTTGTATGTGTAACTTAAGTCACACTGACTATAAGCACTGTGAATTTTTTTTTTAAATTTACTTATTTTTTATTTTACTTTACAATTCTGTATTGGTTTTGCCATACATTGACATGAATCCACCACGGGTGTACATGCGTTCCCAAACATGAACCCCCCTCCCACCCCCCTCCCCACAACATCTCTCTGGGTCATCCCCACGTACCAGCCCCAAGCGTGCCCTATCCTGCATGGGACATAGACTGGCCATTCGATTCTTACATGATATTATACATGTTTCAATACCATTCTCCCAAGTCATCTCACCCTCTCCCTCTCCCACTGAGTCCAAAAGTCCGTTATACACATCTGTGTCTTTTTTGCTGTCCTGCATACAGGGTCATCATTGCCATCTTTCTAAATTCCATATATATGTGTTAGTATACTGTATTGGTGTTTTTCTTTCTGACTTACTTCACTCTGTATAATCAGCTCCAGTTTCATCCATCTCATCAGAACTGATTCAAATGTGTTCTTTTTAATGGCTGAGTAATTCTCCATTGTGTATATGTACCACAGCTTTCTTATCCATTCATCTGCTGATGGACATCTAGGTTGTTTTCATATCCTGGCTATTATAAACAATGCTGTAATGAACATTGGGGTACATGTGTCTCTTTCAATTCTAGCAGTGTGAATTCTTAAAGAATAACATTCATATTCTATAACCAGAAATAGAATAGCCACTTTATTTTTTTATAGCAAATATGCATAAAGGAGGAAAAGACAATCATGTTAACAGAACTTTGGATATTTGAAACATCAGGAAAAAAAATGTCAATCAAGATACATCAGCTGTACGTCTTTCAACCATCTTTCCATGCCACCATAATGGTGGCATGAAAGTCCTGGGTGATTCTCTTATGAGTATCAAAAGTACCAAAAAGAGAGACAAACTCTAGATGCTTATTAGGCAGTGTTGCAATTCATTGTCAGGTTTTTAACTGTGATGATGAAGCACTGGTGAATTTGAAATTATCAGTGATCATAGGGCTGGGGAAATGTGTGGATTGAACAGCCCCAGATTTGATGTGCAACTCAAAGATCTAGGAAAAAATGACCAAATAACCTTCTCCTATAAAGTCAATTTGGTTTCATTGTACTGACAACCTCAACTGGCATCATGGGCCATGAAGAAGCAAGAGGAAAACACAAGAAGGAAAATTCTTAGATTCTTTCTCTAGGGATATAATACATACAAATGAAATGCCTTAGAGGGAGAAAAAAGAAACATCAGCTGTAGATGTATGGCCAGATGTCATCAAAATGGCATTGATTCTGCTAAAAAGACACTATAGTGTCTCTACTATTGGAACAAAATCACTTTTGGGAAAGTTTCCCTATCTTTCTCAAATACTGTTAAATGATTTACTTCTAGATAATAGAAAAAGTAGAGTCTAAAGTCTCATTCAGTGTATAAACAAATAATATCTTGAATGTATTAGTGATGAACATAAATGAAATAAGATAAATCATGCTTGAAGATTACTTGTAACATAAACTTGAAATTTGTTGAAATACATATATAACTAAAGTTTGAATTTTGGCAATATAGCTTCTTTTTTGTCAGCTAACCTTTCTTCTTGAATTTTCCATTTTGCTAACAAACTGTTAGACAGCTACAACATAATTTTTCCATATTTATCCAAATGATTAGCATTTCCTGGAAAGAAGTTCATGAAAAGTGGCCCCATACCAGATATTTAATTTGATACCCAGCCTTGACGACAGGACCCAAATGAATCAAGTTTTCAATTCTCCCCTATTTAAAGATGTTTATGAATAAATATATACTCCCTAGAAGTTATATTAAGATTTGCTTTTGTAGTTATGATATCTTAATTTCTTGCTTCCAATTTCTTTATAAAATAGTTATTGTTTAAGAGAGATGAGGAACTGAAAATGTTACTCAAGAAAGAGAAGATGCAATTCCAAGAGGCATCCAGAAAAAAATACAGAAGTTTCCTAGTCAAACTAAATAATCAGTACAAAGATAATAAAATATCTTCTGTGCTTGTGTGCTAAGTTGCTTCCATTGTGTCTGACTCTGACTCTTTGCAACCTGATGGGCTGTAGCCCACCAGGCTCTTCTGTCCATGGGATTCTCCAAGCAAGGATACTGGAGTGGGTTGTCATGCCCTCCTCCAGAGATCCTCCCAACTCATGGATGAGACCCACATCTCTTACATTTCCTTCATTAGCAGGCAGATTCTTTACCACTATTGCCACCTGGGAATTCCCAAAATATCCTCTACCTGTAGAATAACATTATGGGTGTGTTTCATAAGGAAATAAAGTGAAAGTGAAAGTCGCTCAGTCCTGTCTGACTCTTTGCAACCCCATGGACTATACCATCTGTGGAATTCTCCAGACCAGAATACTGGAGTGGGTAGCCTTTCCCTTCTCCAGGGGATCTTCCCATCTCAGGGATTGAACCCAGGTCTCCTACATTGCAGGCAGATTCTTTACTAGCTGAGCGACCAGGGAAGGAGGTAAATTGAACTCAAATTCCCACCAATAAATATTTGTTGAAAATATATTTGTTAAAGAATATATACAACAGTAATAAAAATGAGAATCTTGTCTGAGTATGTGGGTCTCACAAGGACCTAGGAATGTCACATTGTGTCTTCTAAAAACAGAAATGGTGTCTGGAAAGTGACTTGGCTAGTTATTCATTCCCCCTTTCCCTTCATGGTAACTGTAAGTTGTTGTTGTTGTTTTTCCCCACCTACATCTGTGACACTACTTCTGTTTTCACTTCTACTGAGTGAGAGGTGGCACTTAATAGTGTTTGAGTAAGGAGCTTACACAGCAGTGGAGGTTTGGACTGGCTTTAGAAGAGAATGGTGAGAAATTGAACAGGGACAGGTGAAAACATTGACAAGTGGAGCCTAGAATTTGAGAACAGGTATAGAACAACCTGCCAGTCCATTTTTACTATGTGATTTCTTCCTTACTGTGAGATTTCAGGCCTGCCAAAAAATCTTTACCCAACTCCCTGACTAGGAATGATGAGGACAGGTGAAAAGATTGCTCGGAATGTCAATCACATGTATTTAGAGAGAAAAAAAAAATAGTTAAGAAGAGGCTGGGTAGATGGAGAAGTCAGGGACTGGAAGGCTTGAAGAGACAGATACAAGTGTAAGAAAAATGGGTGATTTGGATAAGAAAGTAAGACCTCTGAATAAGATGAGTCAAATTCCCAGATGATGCCATGGTGTGTTACATGTGGTAGGTTCAATCTGGCCACAACTTCTTGGCATCTCCTCATTGCTATGAGACTGAGCAGGCCTTCAGACTTGCTTTGATCAATAGAACATAGATGAAGTGAAGGTGTGTACATCCTGAACTCTAGGTCTGTAGAGGCCTCATGGTTTCTGCCTTCCTGGTGTGGGAAAAATGCCCTGGGACTGTGAAAGGAAAGAAAAAAAAGTCCATGATGAAAGACCATGGGAAGAACGGGCCTAGCCACCCCGCTCAACTGAGCCCATCTTCTACCCAGTTTTGGCCAAAGGGAGCCATGGAGGTGAGCTCCAGGATACCAGCAGAAGGATGGCCCAGTCAACAGACAGACTGAAGCAAAATATTAAATAGTCGTAAATTCTGATGTATTTTTTAAGAATAAATAAGCCAGGCATGATTGAGGTCCAGCTGTTAATCCAGAGCAAGCAGAAGATGAGATCAGAGAGAACAATGGTAGTAAGCAAAGTGTTGATCATGCTTAGAGATTATTGGACTTGGACTTGGACCCTGAGATACAAAGCCATTCAAGATTCATGCAGAGGAATGACACGATCTGCCTTGCATTTTAAATCGATCATTTTAATGAATAGCTACAATATGACATTATATGCAGATATGATGTGACATTGCTCTGTTCATCAGTTCACTGAAGCCCGGTTGGCCTATGGATAGAAAAAGTATGGATTTAGCAGTCCAGTTGACAGCTAAATTGGATAACTTTAGTCCAAATACAGAAATGTTGGCTTTAGTTTTTGTGTACATTTCTATTAAAATTTTGCTTCTCCAAGCCTCTAAGTTACTTTTCACAGTTCCTGCCTGAGTTCATGATTTCCCACATCATTCAAATTAGAGTCTGGGTCAAGTAAAAAGTTGAAAAAACACATATTTCCACATAAAAGTAATTTTTTTTCTAGATTTCAGAGTTGTATTCTATACCTATACCCAAATTAAATATTTTTTAGAAATCAGAATTTTTTTCAGTAACTCTCATAAAATCTTTATTGCTAAATTCTGTCAAAATACAATTAACCAGTTAAGTTGGTCAATCATGTCCAACTCTTTGCAACCCGTGGACTGTAGCCTACGAGGCTCCTCCATCCATGGAATTTTCCAGGCAAGAGTACCAGAGTGGGTTGCCATTTCCTTCTCCAAGAAATCTTCCCGACCCAGGGATTGAACCCAGATTTCTCACATTACAGGCAGATGCTTTACCATCTGAGCCACCAGGGAAGCCCAAAAGAAAATTAAAAATAAATAAAATCTTTGGGATAATAAAGCTGCATCATTTAAATTTACATTTACAGCTTTCCACAATTACCTCTCCTTAAATATGACATCATATTCTAACAAACAGCTAAGTTCTACTAAAAGCAGTACAACAGCCTACCTCCAACCTTTGAAGTAGCAAGACTAACGTCATATTTTATTTTTATATTCAATTATCTATGCCTAAAATATAATAAATACTGAGTTTAAATGTGTCAAATATGAACTCAACAATAAAGCATTTTGCGTGATTCCATCTTAAGGCATTATTTCAAATTTTTTGCTTGGAACCAAAGAGATGTCAGGAAGAGGCCTAAATAATTACAGAAACAAGACGAAAAGAGACTTTTAATATGAAATTATAAATCAAGATAACATCTAAAAGTATAAAACTTGGGTCTGGAAGGAAATATATGCTGAAAAAAATGACAGCATTATCTTAACACATTTTTTCAAGATTCAGACAAATATTACTATCTGTAGCAGGGTACGAAGATGGCAGGGGCACCCCACTCCAGTACTCTTGCCTGGAGAATCCCATGGACGGAGGAGCCTGGTGGGCTGCAGTCCATGGGGTCACTGAGGGTCGGACATGACTGAGCGACTTCACTTTCACTTTTCACTTTCATGCATTGGAGAAGGAAATGGCAACCCACTCCGGTGTTCTTGCCTGGAGAATCCCAGGGACGCTGGAGCCTGGTGGGCTGCTGTCTATGGGGTCACACAGAGTCGGACACACTGAAATGACTTAGCAGCAGCAGCAGTGGTAGCAGGATAATATATTAAAATAATAAATTTGTATCTTATATATTTTCCCCTGCCCATATTCTAAGATCTTTTATAATTTCTTAGAGAATTTTGCTGTTAGCAAAGCATAAATTACTATTGCAGAGATTATTTGGTATAAACATTGCATTGTTTTATTTAAAAAAGACATTTTTATTACTTGTTATGCTCTGGGAGAATTTAAATATTAGAATCTGATCTTTAAACATTCAATAGAAGTGCCCCCTCGGTAACCCTGGAACCAAGCACTTTGGAAAGGAGAGGTTTAGCTCATTTGCAACTTTTCCTGTCCTACTATGGAAACATACACTGTCTAATCCATTTTAATAAATTACAGACTGCTTTAATAAATTACATTTTCCTTGGAAAATTTCCATTTCATTCAAGATATCTTTTCAAAGAATTGTACAAAGTAGTTTTTATGAGTTTTCAAACTTTAGTCAATTTCTGTGATCTTTTCCATTTTTTACTTATTACATTATATATCTGTAATTTATCTTATTTTTTCTTTGATTGTGTAATCTAGTACCTAGTGGTTCAACTATTTTGCCAACTTTCAAAAAAGTAGATTTTTAAAATTTGTTTTACTGTTTTTCTAACTTATTAAATTTATCTCTTATTAATTCATTCTTTCAGTTGATTTTGGCTTTATTGTAATATTTTACAATTATATGCTTAATTTATATCTGCATGAATACATTTAATACAATTAAATGCAATTTAATATTATGAATGCTCCCATAAGTACTGTTTTATGTGTATCTCAGACATTCTGATACATACTGTTTTCTTTGTCATTCTTTTCTACAAATCTTATAAAATTTGTTTGACCTTCCCTCTGCATTAGCAGTTTCTTATAAAGGTTTAAGATCTCTAACTAGGAGGATTTTTCCTTTTATAAATGCAATTTCTATTTTTAATAGAATATTAGATTTATTATTTATTTTTGTTCACTTGGAATTTACTAATCTGGGAAAGGTCAGTTTTCATTCCAATCCCAAAGAAAGGCAATGCCAAAGAATGCTCACACTACCGCACAATTGCACTCATCTCACATGCTAGTAAAGTAATGCTCAAAATTCTCCAAGCCAGGCTTCAGCAATACGTGAACCGTGAACTCCCTGATGTTCAAGCAGGTTTTAGAAAAGGTAGAGGAACCAGAGATCAAATTGCCAACATCCACTGGATCATTGAAAAAGCAAGAGAGTTCCAGAAAAACATCTATTTCTGCTTTATTGACTATGCCAAAGCCTTTGACTGTGTGGATCACAATAAACTGTGGAAAATTCTGAAAGAGATGGGAATACCAGACAACCTGACCTGCCTCTTGAGAAAGCTGTATGCAGGTCAGGAAGCAACAGTTAGAACTGGACATGGAACAACAGACTGGTTCCAAACAGGAAAAGGAGTATGTCAAGGCTGTATATTGTCACCCTGCTTATTTAACTTCTATGCAGAGTACATCATGAGAAACACTGGGCTGGAAGAAACACAAGCTGGAATCAAGATTGCCGGGAGAAATATCAATCACCTCAGATATGCAGATGACACCACCCTTATGGCAGAAAGTGAAGAACAGCTAAAAAGCCTCTTGAAGAAAGTGAAAGAGGAGAGCAAAAAAGTTGGCTTAAAGCTCAACATTCAGAAAACGAAGATCATGGCATCCGGTCGCATCACTTCATGGGAAATAGATGGGGAAACAGTGGAAACAGTGTCAGACGTTATTTTCGGGGGCTCCAAAATCACTGCAAATGGTGACTGCAGCCATGAAATTAAAAGACGCTTACTCCTTGGAAGAAAAGTTATGACCAACCTAGATAGCATATTCAAAAGCAGAGACATAACTCTGCCGACTAAGGTCCGTCTAGTCAAGGCTATGGTTTTTCCTGTAGTCATGTATGGATGTGAGAGTTGGACTGTGAAGAAGGCAGAGTGCCGAAGAATTGATGCTTTTGAACTGTGGTGTTGGAAAAGCCTCTTGAGAGTCCCCTGGACTGCAAGGAGATCCAACCAGTCCATTCTGAAGGAGATCAACCCTGGGATTTCTTTGGAAGGAATGATGCTAAAGCTGAAACTCCAGTACTTTGGCCACCTCATGGGAAGAGCTGACTCATTGGAAAAGACTCTGATGCTGGGAGGGATTGGGGGCAGGAGGAGAAGGGGACGACAGAGGATGAGATGGCTGGGTGGCATCACGGACTCGATGGACGTGAGTCTGAGTGAACTCCAGGAGATGGTGTCGGACAGGGAGGCCTGGCGTGCTGCGATTCATGGGGTTGCAAAGAGTCGGACAAGACTGAGCGACTGAACTGAACTGAACTGAACTGAATTATCTGTGTGGCTTTTATATTTGGTCCTTTCTGTTATAATTTTATTTATTTATTTATTTATTTTTGGCTGTGCTGGGTCTTCATTGCTGTGAGGGCTTTTCTCTAGTTGTGGGGCGAGGGTTTCTCATTGCAGTGGCTTCTGTTTTTGTGGAGTACAGGCTGTAGAGCTCACAGGCTTCAGTAGTAGCAGCACATGGGCTCAGTAGTTGCAGTTCCCCGTGTTCTAGAACATAGGCTCAGTAGTTGCCGTCCACGGGCTTAGTTGCTCGGAGGCATGTGTTATCTTCTCTGATCAGAAATCAAACCTGTCTCTCCTGCATTGGCAGGTGGATTCTTTACCACTGAGCCACCAGGGAAGCCCTGATCATTCCTTGTATATTTCCTAAGAGCAGATAAAAACAAGATATATGCTCTAACTACACTTATTGAAATCATAGTTCCTTGATCTTATCTCTGTCACAATATGCTGCATTTACTAACTTTAATTGATGTTTGATTCTCAATTATTAAAGATATGGAAATTAACCATATCACTTGACCTAACAAAATCTCTTTCCCTTTGTTTCTCATTTTTTTATGGTTGTGTCATTTCTTCTTTTTTTTTATATGGCATGTATATTTCATTTTGTCACTCATTCTATATTTACTTTTCCTTAGATTTCAGCCTAGTTAAGATTCTGTCCCTGACTTTTTGCTCTAGTTTCCTGAAAATATACATTTGGCTAAATATTCCCCACTTTTCTCATAAGGCCTATAAGAACAATATTTCCTGAATTCTTCCCCACCACCCCCATTTGGTTTTCTTACTTGAAGGACATTAAATATGATATACATTAGGTGGTGCAGTGGGGTGAGGGAGAAGGAAGTGTAATTAATGATAATAAGAATGTGAATAAGGGAATGTATAAAAATATGACAGAAACTTCAGTTAAAACAGTGTTCAGTGCTGCATGGAATGCACACATATATTTTGTACCTGAAATTTATATGACTCAATGTCATCATTCCAGGCAATAAAACTTTAAGTGTCTGTGGATGCAGTAAAATTGTGTGTATTAATTTATTTTAAATAATACTGTTATATGACTAGTCATTACAGGCTGTTTATTTACTCACAGTTTATGGGGAAGCAACATACCTTTTGTGCTCTCTTGCATCAGAAAAGGAGACAGACAAAAATCCTTGCCCTCTAGAAGGTTACATTTACAATAGTTAAATATATATGTAGAGCGTTTCTCTACATAATCTTTGAACATTCTGTTCTTCTGAGTCTGAGATTAGACACAGATTTTTAACACAATTTGCTTATGTTTCTGAAATATATTTTAGTTGTAGAGGGCTATGTACAAATTACTTCACTCAATAAATATATATTTGAGAATAATAATGTCAGTTGCATATATAATAAAATATATCAAAAGTAAAAACTTGTGGGACTTCCCTGGCAATCTGGTCCAGTGGTTAAGACTGTATATTCCCAATGCAGGGGGCATGGGTTCAATCCCTGGTCAGGGAACTAAAATCCTGGATGTTGCAATTTTGTTGTTGTTCAGTCCCCCAGTCATGTCCAACTCTTTGCAACCCCATGGATGGCAGCATACCAGGCATCCCTATCCCTCACCATCTCCCAGAGTTTGCCCAAGTTCATGTCCATTCCATCACTGATGCCATCCAACCATCTCATCCTCTTACACCTTCTTCTCCTTCTGCTGTCAATCTTTCCCAGCATCAGGGACTTTTCCAATGAGTCAGTTGTTCACATCAGATGACCAAATTACTGGAGTTTCAGCTTTAGCATCAGTCATTCCAGTGAATATTTAGGATTGATCTCCCTTAAGATTGACTGGTTTGATCTCCTTGTTGCCCAAGGGACTTTCAGGAGTCTTTTCCAGCCCCAGAGTTTGAAGGCATCAATTCTTTGGCATTCTGCCTTCTTTACAGCCCTGTGCTCACAACCATACATGACCACTGTAAAGACCACAGCCTTGACTATATGGACCTTTGTCGGCAGAGTAATGTCTCTGCTTTTCAAAACAGTGTCTAGGTTTGTCATCACTTTCCTGGCAAGAAGTGATTATCTTCTGATTTGATGGCTGTAGCCACCATCCACAGTGATTTTGGAGCCCAGGAAGAGGAAATCTGTCAGTACTTCCACCTTTTCCCCTTGCATTTGCAATGCAGTATTTGGGCCAGATGCCATGATCTTTGTTTTATTTATTTATTTATTTTTAATGTTTAGTCTTAAGCCCACTCTTTCACTCTCCTCCTTGACACTCATGAAGAGGCTTTTTAGTTTCTCTTTACTTTCTGTCATTAGAGTGGTATCATCTGCATATCTGAGGTTGTTGATGTTTCTCTCACCTATCTTGATTCCAGTTTGTGATTCGTCCAGACCAACATTTCTCATGATGTGCTCAGCATATAGGTGAAGCAAATAGGATGACAGCAGATAGCCCTGTCATACTCCTTTATTGATCTTGAATCAATCAGTTGTTCCAGGGTTTTAACTGTTGCTTCTTGACCTACATGCAGGTTTCTCAGGAGACAGGTAAGGTGATCTGGTATTCCCATCTTTCTAAGAGCTTTTTACAGTTTGTTATGATCCACAAAATCAAAGGCTTTAGCATAGCTGATGAAACAGAGATAGATTTTTTTTTCTGAAATTCCCTTGTTTCTCTATATTCCAATAAATATTGGCAATTTGATCTCTAGTTCCTTTTCCTTTTCTAAACCAAGCTTTGACATCTGGAAGTTTTGGCTCACATAATGCTGAAGCCTAGCATGGAAGATTTTAAGCATGACCTTACTAGCATGGGAGATGAGTGTAACTGTCTGATGGTTAATACATTCTTTGGGACTAGCCTTCTTGGGAATTGGGATGAAGATTGACTTTTTCCAATCCTGTGGCCATTGCTTTGTCTTCCAAATTTTGTGAAATAATGAATGTAAAACCGTGGTGGCATCCTCCTTTAGGGATTTGAATAGTTTTGCTAGAATTTTATAGCACCAACTAGCTTTATTAAAAGCAGGGCTTAAGGCCCACTTGACTTTGCATTTTAGAATGTCTGGCTCTAGGTCACTAACCACACCATTGTAGTAATCCAGTTCATTAAGATTTTTTTTTTAATACACTTCTTCCATGAAGAACATGTGTTCTTCATGTTCTTTCCATGTGTTCTTTCCATCTCTTATTGATCTCTTCAGCATCTACTAGGTCTACCATTTTTATCCTTTATTGTGCCCATCTTTGGGTAAATGATCTCTTGATGTTTCAATTTTCCTGAAGAGATCTCTAGTCTTTCCCCTTTTGTTGTTTTCTTCTATTATTAAACACTGTTCATTAAGAAGTCCTTCTTGTCTCTTATAGCCTTTCTCTGAAACTCTGGATTTAATTGGATGTACATTTTCCTCTCTCCCTTACTTTTCAATTCTCTCTGTTCTTCTGCTATTCATAAAGACTCATCAGGTTACCACTTAACCTTCTTGCTTTTATATTTCTTTGGGATGGTTTTATTCATCACCTCCTGTATGATATTATGGACCTCTGTCCATAGTTCTTCAGGCACATTGCTAACTAGATCTAGTCCCCTGAATCTACTTGTCAACCTCTACTGCTAATTCATACATGATTTGTCTTGCCTGACTTGCCTACACTTCTTCCTGGTTTTCTTTATTTTAATCCTGAATTTTTCTGTGAGAAACTGATGATTTGAGTCACAGTGAGCTCAAGATCTTGTTTTTGCTGACTGTATACAGTTTCTCCATCTTCGGCTACAAACAATGCAATCGATTTGATATCAGTAACAACCATTTGGTGATGATCATGTGTAAAGTCGTCTCTTGTATTGTTGAAAAGGGGTATTTCCTCTGGCTAGTGCATTCTCTTGGAGAAGGCAATGGCACCCCACTCCTGTACTCTTGCCTGGAAAATCCCATGGATGGAGGAGCCTGGTAGGCTGCAGTCCATGGGGTCGCTAAGAGACGGACACAACTGAGTGACTTTACTTTCACTTTTCACTTTCATGCATTGGAGAAGGAAATGGCAACCCACTCTAGGGTTCTTGCCTGGAGAATCCCAGGGATGGGGGAGCCTGGTGGGCTGCCATCTATGGGGTCGCACAGAGTCGGACACGACTGAAGTGGCTTAACAGCAGCAGTAGCAGCATTCAGGAGTAGTGCATTCTCTTGGCAGAGTTCAGTTAGTCTTTGTCTTCATATTTTTCTCCAAGTGCAAACTTGTTTGTTTCTCCAGGTATATCTTGACTTCCTACTTTTGCAGTTCCAATCCCCAATAACGAATAGAACATCTTTTCTAGGTGTTAGTTCTAGGAGGTCTTCTAGGTCTTCATAGAACTCATTAATTTCAGCTTCTTCAGCAAGGGTGGTAAGGGCACAGACTTGGACTACTGTGATGTAAATGTCTTGCCTTGGAAATGAACCGAAATCATTGTCATTTTTGAAGTTGCACCCAAGTATTATATTTCAGGCTCTTTTGTTGATTATGAGGGTTACTACACTTCTTCTATGGGATTCTTGCCCACAGCAGTAGATATAATGGTCATCTGAACTAAATTCCCCATTCCCATCCATTTTATTTGGCTAATTCTTAAGATGCTGATGTTTATCCTTACCGTATCTTGTTTGACCATGTCCTGTTTTCTTTGATTCATGGACCTAACATTCTAGATTCCTATGCAATACTGTTCTTTGCAGCATCTGATTTTTCTTTCAACACCAGACACATCCACAACTGAGAACTGTATCCACTTTGGCCTAGCCACTTCATTCATTCAGGGGCTATTGGTAATTCTCCTCCTTTCTTTCCGAGGAACATACTGGACACCTTCAGACCTGGGGGACTCATCTTTTGGTGTCATATCTTTTTGGCATTTTATACAATTCATGAGGTTCTCACAGCAAATATATGGGGTGTTTTGCCATTCCTTCCTCCAGTGGATCACATTTTGTCAGAACTCTTTGCTATGACCTGTCTGTCTTGGGTGGCCCTGTACAGCATGGCTCATAGCTTCATCGAGTTACACAAGCCCTGTCACTACAAGGCAGAGATCCATGAAGGGGGGATGTTGCATGGCATGGCCTAAAACAAAGCAAAACAGAAAACACCATGAAAATGCAAATAGTGCAGAAAATGCAAGTGGATACTTTAAGAAACTTTTTTTTTTAAAGAAAAACATTGTATTTCACAAATAATTATTTATATTTATCAGAAGCACTTTTGTTGATGCTAGCTTACTAGTATTAGAGCAATTATATTGCTTGTAATTCTCAGGTATTTTATTCAGTAACTTGTTTTCATTTTGCTTTCAAAAAGCAGAGGGAAAGAAATATTGACTACATATAATTGGAGAATGGTGAGATTTTCCTCACTAGAGAAAGTTCGGATTTCAGTTATATACTTTTCAACAGCACTTTATATACATGAATATCTTAGTTCTTGCCATCTAGTGGTAAAATTATCAATTTCTAGGCCCAAATCCCCAACTGGAATATGAGCTCATGCACACAGGCAGATGTGGTGTCTATTTATCTTTGCATCCAGCATGATTAAACAAGGTTTGATGCATAATAGACCTTCAGTATATTTGCTGCCTAGAACTACATCTTTCCCTGTATCTTAAGTGCCAGGATAAGACTAGATTTGAAACACTAGATACTGCCTCTATTTTTTCTCTAAGCAGAGCAGAGTGTTTTGCTTGCATTTCCAAATGTAGGTGGTTAGACCTGCTTGTAGAGAGGGAACTAGGTCACGGGGACGAATTGGGTTTTCTACATAGAGACCTACAGCTCAGCTCAATGAAATGCTGCCTTTGGTGCAATGCCCTGCAGTGCCTTGCTCAGCATGTTAGGCACAGGGAGTGGGACTTGGCAGTTGTTTGGTCAGATCAGTGGCCACTCTCTCTTGATTCTCAGTCCCTTAGTATTTCTGCCATGTCAGTCTCATATGGAATGCTTTCCTTAAATTCTCTCCCCTGAGCTTCTTACAATTTAATCATGTCCTAAATAGCTAAGAAGTGGAAAATGGATGCACAGGGGTTGGCATTTGCTGCCAAGTGACTGAAAATAGCGTGACATCAAGATGTGAAACCCAACTAAGTGTCGATGTCAATAATGTAAAGCAGCAGGAACAGGTCAATGAAAGTACAAGCCCTCCTGTGCCTGCTGCTTAAGGCCAGAAGCTTGCATACCTACAGAATCCCAGGACCTGAGAGAGAGCTAGGACTTCATAAGTCAGTCTGAACCTTCTTTTTTCCATACAGACACTCCTTCTGCATGGACAGGGCAGAAGGTCACCCAAGGTCATCCTGAAACATTTCCAGTGAAGGAAATGTGCAGTGTCTCTGCTCCTGGGAATAAAACTTTCCAGAACTATATGTGATAATTGAGGCCAAGTGATCAAATACATCTAGTTTAATCCTTTTTGAAAGGTGGAGAAATCCATTTGTAATATACTGAGTTAAAACTGAATTATTGAGGCAATGACCTAACTGAGTTAAAATTACAGTTTGCCTGAAATACATGAACTCTTTCATACATTGTATTATGTGAATCAAACCATTCAACTCTAAAGGAAGTCAACCCTGAATATTCATTGGAAGTGCTGATGCTGAAGCTGAAACTCCACTTTGGCCACTCGATGTGAAGAGCCAATTCATTAGAAAAGACCCTGATGCTGGGAAACATTGAGGGCAACAAGAGAAGGGTGTGACAGAAGATGAGATGGTTGGATGGCATCACCGACTCAATGGACATGAGTCTGAGCAAATTCTGGGAGATACGGAAGGACGGGAAGTCTGGAATGCTGTAGTTCTTGGGGTTGCAAAGAGTCAGACATGATTTACTAATTGAATAACAAGCGTTATTATGTGACTCAATCACACTTTGTTTTCTAAGTAGCATTATAAATAGAAATGATTCCTCTTGACCTCTAAATCCCCATCTTGTTTTTCAAAATTATTTTTCATTGACACACAATAAATACATTTTTAATCACATCTTGGTACAGACATACCCACACAACTGTAGCATGACCAAAAGCATCACAGAATAGTACTCACCCTTAGCATTATGCAGCCTAATGTTTTCTATTATTTACTATTTTATTCCACTTATTTATTTTGTAAAATCATGAGTGCTTTAATTTTTGCTCACACTAAGCATACATTCTCATTCTAAGTCAGCTGTGGTTCTGCTACATGTTTTCTTCACCCAGAACCTAAGATGATGCAGTAGATTCTATCTAGAACATTGCCATTTCTTGTGGCACGTGGAGAACTACATGCTGGTTTGTAAGGCATTTACCCCAAATGAAACACATATCACTCACATACACTGAAAGCAAGTCAAGACATGTGGCTAAGTCTGATGTCATCAGATTCGGAAGACATAATCTTCCTTCAGAGATAATTAGCAGTTATTTATGAATAGTGGTTATAATGTAGCCTACTGCAGAGATTTATGTACATTTATATTTCTTATAAATCTTAAAGCCATGTTTATACTAAGTATTATTCACTGTATTAAAGAGATTACAAAATGAGGCTCCTAGATCAAAGAACTCATAGACCCAGTCTGAATTTAGAATGTCTCTAGGAGCTTCCCTGGTGGCTCAGACGGTAAGAGTGTCTGCTTGCAATGCAGGAGACCTAGGTTCGATCCCTAGGTCGGGAAGATCCCCTGGAGAAGGAATTTGCAACCCACTCCAGTACTCTTGCCTGGAAAATTCCATGGATGGAGGAACCTTGTAGGCTACAGTCCATGGGCTCACAAAGAGTCGGACATGACTGAGCGACTTTACTTTCACTTCATGATGTACAAACCCATTCTCATAACCTATACATCTTTTAAATTACATCCCAATAGACTGAGATTTCCGTTACAAGATATCCCCAAACCTAACAATTACAGTAATGAAGACATAAGCTTATTAATGATATTCTACCATTAAAAAATAACTATTGTCCCACCGAAAAAGATTGAGCTCCTCAGCTTGAAGAACATTGCTCCATGGATGGGCAAAGAGGTTAGGAATGTGGAAAAGTATTTTTATTTTCCATAATGACCTATTCTAAGAAAATATTATTACATTAAGAAACGAATTGAATTATAGAGCCATGAGATAACTGGAATGGGTGAACTAACATCACATCCAATTTTACACACACAAGGTGTTAGATGAACCTATTTCTGAAAAAAAAAAGGGTCTAAATTATAATAGTTTTATGAGTGTGATATGTCTTTAATATTCACCATAAGAATGTAAAGCAATCCTTACTTAAATCCAAATAGCTAGCAACTGTGTTTCTTTTTTATATAATTTTCTTGATAAATTAATTTCTAGTTCTTTTTGAGCATTTTAATGGGTGAACTTCTAAGTGTTTTGCATATTTTGCCTTAATTCATCCACACAATAACTTATAAATCAAGGAATATTATTTCCTTTATTTGACAAATAAGCAAATAAGAGGGCAGAAGTGAAGTAATATGCTTATGGTCACCCAGTTGGTGAGTGAGAGAGTCAAGGTCACACCCAGGCTCTCTGGCTCTAGAAAATATGTTATAATTTTCTAATTATGATACAAAATAATATAAAAATTACCATTTTAACAATCCAATAAATTTAAGAGCATTTTCACGTTGGGCAGCCATGATCACCATCCACTTCCAAAGATGCTTTCATTTTATAAATCTGAAACTCTACACATTAAACTATAACTCCACACATTCCCATGACTACCTTCATTTTTCTTTCAGTCTCTATGAATTTGATTACTCTAGGTACTTAATGTAAGTGTCATAACACAGTATTTGTCCTTTTGCTACTGGTTTAGTATTTTTTTACAAGATTCATCCAGTTAGTAGCATGTATATGATTTGGGCTTCCCGGGTGGCTCAGATGGTAAAGAATCTTCCTGTAATTCAGGCGACCTGGGTTCCATCCTTGGGTTGGGAAGATCCCCTGGAGAAGGGAACAGCTACCCACTCCAGTATTCTGGCCTGGAGAATTTCATGGACAGAGGGGCCTGGCAGGCTACAGTCCATGGGGTTGCAAAGAGTTGGATACAACTGAGGGACTTTCATTCACTATTTTTTTCTTCTTTAAGGCTGTGCTTATTAAATTCCATTGTAGGTATACGCTACAATTTGTGCATCTATTCATTTCCTGATGAGTTCCTTTTTGCCCTCATCTTTTGGTTGTATTGATAGACGTGCTATGAACATGAGAATACAGATATCTTTTCAAGTTCCCGCTTTCAATTCTTTTGAGTATATACTCAGAAGTGAAATTGCTGGAGCATATAGTAATTCATTATTTTAAATTTTTGGAGGAACTTCCATAGTATTTTCCACAGCAATTGCACACATTTTATATTACTACTAGTAGCATACAGGAATGCCAAATTCTCCTCTTCACCAACACTTGTTACTATCTGACAGTTTTTCATTTTTTTGTTTATTTTTTATACTAATCACCCTATTGAGTGTGAAGCTATTGTCTCATGTCTGTTATCTGGTATTCTTCAGAGAAAGTTTCTGTTGATTTATTTTTCCTTGATATGCCACAATTAATGTTTCTTTATTTGTGTTCTGCTTTTGTTGTGGTGGTGGTTGTGATTGTTGTTTAAAAATGTATATTTGAATCATTTGTTAGCTGGAGATTAGAGATTTTCCCTTTCCCAGGAGGCTGGGGGGTTCCCGTTTTCTTTTCTGCTTGTTTGTTTGGTTTACATGTTTTCTTATTGTAGGGTTTCTCTTGACCAACAATAAGCCTGAGATGGAAACTTAAGGTCTTAGGTATTTTCTGAATCTTCACATTTCCCTGGGCATGTGCAATGACTTTTTAAATTCCCCTTTATATGCAATTGCTTTTGAATGTCCTAATCCTTAATTGCCTGGCTCCCAAAAGATGACAAAAGAGAAAAATGAAAGAGAAAAAAAAATAAGTTAAATAAAAAAACAAACACTGGATCTTGAAATCCCTGGAAGTCACTTCAGCAAGAGGAAAGGTTTGTAATAATTTCTGCCTTTCAATGTGTTTGACTTCCACAATCAGGTGGCAGCCATCAGCAATCAGAAAACGGATCCCTGATATTTGGAGGACAGAATCCTTATTGCGCACCCTGACTCCCACAAGCTGCTGGCAAACTGCTCCAGGAATATGTGAATTCGGCCTGCCATATGTCTATGGGCTATAGGAGAGGTACCTGCTACTGCTCTGCTGCCCCAAGATCTGAAATTGACCAAAATGAAGGGTGTCTAACTATCCAGGACATCCTGTAGATGTTGCAAGCTTTTAACAGTCTATAGCTCTGAAGTAGTTACATCAGACAAATGTTATTTATGTGGAAAATCAGATTCTTAGTCCTTGCTACTCACCTATTTTAACTCTTGAGATAATATTCTTAACTACCACACTCCAGTAGATTTCTTTATTCCTCTTCTGACCAAAATTTGCTATTTGGCTTCCTTATACATAGGCTGCATGAGATAAAAGCATAATTGTCTGGACATTTCCAAATGAAATAAACTATGGACTGCACCCCAGGGTCAAGTTTCTTTTAGTCTGGGAGACATTGGAGTTTTCCAGAACCTGGAGCACCACTGCTTTGCCAGTCATTCCTTAATCCTAGAGTTAATAGGTCTCACTATGCAAATAATTAAGGATATTAACTTTATTTTCTAACTTTCCCTTAAAAAATTCAATTCCAATACTCATTTCCTTTTCAATACCACAAGGGAGTCTGGGTGATAAGTGAAAAGGGAAGGTTTTTCCCAAATGGAGAAAGAGCTTAATAAGTAAGTTTGACTAATAGTGGAACCTTAAGTAAAGCTCTATTAATTCTGCTTCTTTCATGTCCCTCTTCCCCTTCTCAGGCTTTCCTGGTGGCTCAGCAGTAAAGAATCTGCCTGCAATGCAGGAGACCTGGGTTCGAGCCCTGGGTCAAGAAGATCCCTTGGAGAAGGAAATGGAAACCCACTCCAGCATTCTTGCCTGGGAAAGCCCATGGACAGAAGAGCCTGCTGGGCTACAGTCCATGGGGTCACAGAGTTGTTTTCAACTAAACAAGTTCTCCTTCTCACCATGACAATGACTAGTGCTGTCCTAAGCTCACCTTGCCTGTGTTATTTGTCTCTGAACTGTTTTCCTGGCTCTACTCTGTCCCCTTGACTAGATTTTAGATACGAGTACAAATGTGATCTTTCAAAAACACGTATCTGATCATATTATGCCTCCACTCAAAAACCTATATTTTGGGAATATGAATGCAGCTATTCACCTGGTATTGTCTTTGATCACCATGAACCAGATGCAACCTGTATCCCCATCACTTGAGACATGGATAGGTGGTATGCTGAGAAATACAGTGCAGTGTGAAGCATTTCCTGAGGCCAAAGGCAGGGAAACTAGGTATATGTAACAGTCATGGTAGATTTTCAAATCTTTGTTGAAGGAAAAGAATAAGAAACTAACCCCCAAAATGTCATATATGTATACAGAGAATTCTATGGACAGAGGAGCCTAGAGGGATATAGTCCATGGGGTTGCAAAGAGTCAAAGACTGAACGATCAACACTACTACTACTGTGTATACAGAAGACATAGACTCAAAAATATTATCTGCATAGCATTCTTGAAAAATGTTTGAATTGAACCTAGCCAAGAAGAAACAATCATAAAAATTTAACAGTTGGGCTTTCTAGAAGAAAACTGGCCTATTCTCATCAAAGATTTGATGTTATGAAAAATAAACAAAAAGGCAGAGGACAGTTTTAGATTACAGGCACTTAGAGAAAGAAGGCATGAACTTTCAGCTGCAGTGTATGGGCCTTGAAGATATTCTGAACCAGAAATACGCACAGCCACACAGATATAAAAGGCATTATGGTAGAATTGGGGACATTAAAATGCAACTGTCCATTAGTTAATAATACTGTATTAATGTTTATGTCTAGGTGGCATGATGCTTTGGGAAAGAGTTAGAATTGGCACAGTAGGAAGAGGGGAAAACTTAAAGAGTTGCCTTAGATCAACAAGCATGATTATTCTAACAATTGGCACCTCAAATTCAGCTAGAAAACATATTAGTGGATAGTAAGAACCTTCTGAGACTTCAAGCATGAAACTTAAGTCCATGAATCTTTACCACTTTCCATGAATCTTTCAAGGCTTAGCATCAGTTTTTTGTTCCCGACAGTCTTCCATTCTATACAAGGGGCCAGGCCAAAACACAAGGGTTCTTACAGGCAGCTATGCCCATTCATGTTTCTGCTGCTTTGTTCATGCTTATGAAATGTTCTTTTCCTTTTCTTATATAGCATAATCATATTCATTTTTCCAGACTCAAGGACATATTAAAACTTTCCTACCTCTCTCTCTTACTTCTGTTATTTCTTTGAACTCTAACCTACACACACACACACCCTTCCCCTTAATGATATCCAAGACTCTATAACGATTTTCCTGTTATCGGTTTATGTGCCTGTCTAGATTGATCTTCCTTTATGGTGGAGAGTGTGTTTCATTCATGCTTGTTTTCCCAACACTGAACAAGTGGATATAGGCAGATGTTCAATAAATATTTGTGACACAAATAAATTGAGGAAGGAAAAACATCACGGTCTCCTTACATTCTCAAGCTGCTGACCAAAGGGAGAATTATTTGGCAAGGTCATCAAGTTAACAGGTGTCAGTCAGTTGGTCAGTTCAGTCGCTCAGTTGTGTCCGACTCTTTGCAACCCCATGAATCACAGCACGCCAGGCCTCCCGTCCATCACCAACTCCCAGAGTTCACTCAGACTCACGTCAATCAAGTCAGTGATGCCATCCAGCCATCTCATCCTCTGTCATCCCCTTCTCATCCTGCCCCCAATCCCTCCCAGCATCAGAGTCTTTTCCAATGAGTCAACTCTTCACATGAGGTGGACAAGGTACTGGAGTTTCAGCTTTAGCATCATTCCTTCCAAAGAAATCCCAGGGCTGATCTCCTGCAGGATGGACTGGTTGGATTTCCTTGCAGTCCAAGGGACTCAAGAGTCTTCTCCAACACCACAGTTCAAAAGCATCACTCAGCTTTCTTCACAGTCCAACTCTCACATCCATACATGACCACTGGAAAAACCATAGCCTTGACTAGACGGACCTTTGTTGGCAAAGTAATGTCTCTGCTTTTGTTATTTTTTTTTCTTTTTTTTAATAGGTATTAATATATTCTTTTTTTAACTTTATTTTACTTTACAATACTGTGTTGGTTTTCCCATATATCAACATGTCTCTGCTTTTAAATATTCTATCTAGTTTGGTCATAACTTTTCTTCCAAGGAGTAAGCGTCTTTTAATTTCATGGCTGCAATCACCATCTGAAGCGATTTTGGAACCCAAAAAAATAAAGTCTGACACTGTTTCTACTGTTTCCCCATCTATTTCCCATGAAGTGATGGGACCAGATGCTATGATCTTCGTTTTCTGAATGTTGAGCTTTAGGACAACTTTTTCACTCTCCACTTTCACTTTCATCAAGAGGCTTTTTAGCTCCTCTTCACTTTCTGCCATGAAGTTGGTGTCATCTGCATATCTGAGGTTATTGATATTTCTTCCTGCAATCTTGTTCCAGCTTGTGCTTCTTCCAGCCTAGCGTTTCTCATGATGTATTCTGCATATAAGTTAAATAAGCAGGGTGATAAGAGTCAGCACTGGTTAAATCCTAGGACAGAGCTCTCTGATATAGTGCATTATGAAATCATATGGTCTTCATTCATTTTTAAACATATATTGACTGCCCACAGTGTCCTCAAAACTGTTCATGAATCTGGGAATCCAAAGAGTTAAGTAAGACACATTTCCTGTGCTTGAATGTCTTAAAATATATTAAGAATCAATAAAATGTACCTCATATTTATAATAGTGCAGGTAATATTTGAAAGAAAAAAAAAGAGGTTTAGAAGGGAGGATAATCTGAATTTAGGATAGGGAATAGAAAAGTTTGAGAGTAAATATTTCCATAGATCTTAAAAGATGCATGGAATTTGGACAGGTGGGGTAAGAAGGCAAGGAAAGAAAGAATAGTGGAAGGGGATTCCACAGGGGAAATAGAGGGTGTGAACACCTCCTAAATTTTCCCTCCTACTCTGTTCCCACAGCCACCATCACCTTAGTTCAAATTCTTACTACCTCTTGTATGGCTTAGTGGTGCTGGTCCTTACTGCCTCCATTCTCCATACCCAACCCACTTCAAGCCATTTTCCACTCCACCACATTAATTATATTCCAAATACAAAAACCATAGTAACTAATGCTTTGCTTAATATTCTTCAAAGACTTGATTTTTCCTTTCAGGTTGAAAGCTGCACATCTTCTCTTATTACAGAAACTTCCTGGTGCTTCTATATGAGTTCCCTGGTGTTTCTTGTTTGAGCATTAATTCTTTCGTGTTTCCAGTTGGGTCATTATGTGTCCATCATACCAAGTTCTTGAACTTGCCTGAACATCCTAAATTCACCATCCTATTTCTTAGCACAGATTGCTCCCATATACTGGCCTGCTCTCTAATCCTCCCCCACACACTCTTTTTTTTTTTTTTTTTTTTTTTTGCGGTCCCAAATTTCATTCTTTTTAAAAGCAAATGTTTACCAAACACTACCAACATGCTGGGCTTCCTGGGTGGCTCAATGGTAAGGAATCTGTCTCCTAATACAGAAGATGTGGTTTTGATCCCTGGGTCGGGAAGATCCCCTAGAGGAGGAAATGGCAACCCACTCCAGTATTCTTGCCAGGAGAATCCCATGGACAGAAGAGCCTGGTGGACTACAGTCCATGGGGTCACAAGGGGTTGGACATGACTGAGTACTGAGCACACACCCACAAGTGAAGATTTATGACATCTCCTTTGTGATCCCAATGCAGTAGCCTCATGTTTAAAAATACTTTCCTGTTAGCTCCATTTTACATATATATATATGTATGTAAATATATGTATTACCTGTACATACATATATATACATAGCATTACAATTATCTGTTTAATTTTCCAGTACTGAGAGTTATCTGTGATATCCTCTAGGAAAATGATTGTGTCTTTTTTAATCTCTGGTCTCCAAGTATTTTTGCTGTCATTCAGTCGCTCAGTCATGTCCAACTCTTTGTGATCCTGTGAATTGCAGCATGCTTCCCTGTCCTTCACCATCTCCTGGAGCTTGCTCAAACTCATGTCCATTGAGTCAGTAATGCCACCTAACCATCTCATCCTCTATCTTCCCCTTCTCCTCCTGCCTTCAATCTTTCCAAGTATCTTAAACATCTAAAATGAATACAAGTTTTGTGTCTTTAAAAATTTTTGTTGAAATATAGTTAATTTGCAATATTTTGTTAGTTTAAGGCATAAAGCAAAGTGATTCAGTTATACATATATATTCTTTTTTAGATTTTTTCCATTACAGGTTATTACAAGATATTGAATATAGTTCCCTATGCTATACAGTAGGTCCTTATTCATTATCTATTTTATATATAATAGTTTGGGAGTACACTTTAATCCCAAACTCCTAATTTTTTAGAGATTAAGAGTTTGGGAATAAAAGTGTTTATGTGAATGAATGAACAAATTATCTTTGCTAAAATTATGTAAAGCCAGATACCTGATTAGTATCTAATAACCCTTTCTCTAGGACTAAAGAGCTTCTTGATGAAAGTGAAAGAGGAGAGTGAAAAAGTTGACTTAAAGCTCAACATTCAGAAAACTAAGATCATGGCATCTGGTCCCGTCACTTCATCGCAAATAGATGGGGAAACAGTGGAAACAGTGGCTTACTTTATTTTGGGGGGCTCCAAAATCACTAAAGATGGTGATTGCAGCCATGAAATTAAAAGACACTTACTCCTTGGAAGGAAAGTTTTGACCAATCTAGACAGCATATTAAAAAGCAAAGACATTATTTTGCCAAAAAAGGTCCCTCTAGTCAAGGCTATAGTTTTTCCAGTGGTCATGTATGGATGTGAGAGTGGACTATAAAGAAAGCTGAGTGCCGAAGAATTGATGCTTTTGAACCGTGTGTTGGAGAAGACTCTTGAGAGTCCCTTGGACAGCAAGAATATCCGAGCAGTCCATCCTAAAGAGACCAGTCCTAGTTGTTCATTGGAAGGACTGATGTTGAAGCTGAAACTCCAATACTTTGGCCACCTGATGAGAAGAGCTGACTCACTTGAAAAGACCCTGATGCTGGGAAAGATTGAAGGCAGGATGAGAAGGGGACGATAGAAGATGAGATGGTTGGATGGCATTACTGACTTAATGGACATGAGTTTGAGTAAACTCCAGGAGTTGGTGATGGATAGAGAAGCCTGATGTGCTGCAGTCCATGGGGTCACAAAGAGTCAGACATGACTGAGCGACTGAACTGAACTGAACTGAACCCTTTCTCTTCATTAAAGAAATCTATATTTTGAGAGTGGCTATTTTAACAAATAAAAATTTGTCATTTCCCTTGAAAACTAGGGTAACCATTGTTATGAAAAGAAAATTTGTTGTAGATTGAGGTCTTCTTCAAGAAAGCTCTTTGAGGGGGCTGACTCTGAAATCCATATTGCCTTTACCTCCTCTTTCCTTCTTATTTCTTTCTGGAAGCCAAATATGATGGCTGGAGCTGCAGCCACCGTCTTGCAACTAGAAAGTGAAAAACATGCTCTAAAGATAATGGAGAAGGAAGATGGATGAAGGTTGAGGTATTGACAATATCATAGAGGCACTGCACTCCCTCTGGGCTGTCTGTCTCTAGAATTAAGTGAAAGGAAATACCTCCAATCTACAGAGAAACCAGATAAGAGAAAGAAATAAAACTTCGAAAGATTACTCGATTGCCTTAGAGTGGTCTGGTGTATGGCAGAGAAGAAAATAGGTACAAAGTATAGCCCAGATCTTAATGGAGGAAGCAGCCAAGGGAGAAATCAAATCAAGATGAAGAATGGGGCTGAAAGGCTTGAAAGGAGGTTGCAAATATTGTCAGAATGTTGAGTGGAATTTTCTTTAGTAAGATAGAATCATGGTCATTCTAAATAATATTTTTAATCACCACATTTCCTAGCAAAATCTAGTATATGTCCTCCTTTGCTCAGTTGTGTCTGACTTTCTGCAGTCCCATGGACTGTAGCCCACTGAGCTCCTCTGTCCATGTAATTATCCAGGCAAGAAAGCTAGAATGGGTTATCATTTCCTTCTCTAGGAGATCTTCCCTACCCAGGGATCAAATGCTCATCTGTTGCATCTCCTTTATTGGCTGGCAGATTCTTTACAACTAGCACTAAGTGGAAAGCCCTAACATAGTTGGCTCTGAAAATTTTACTATTTTAATTTTTGTTGATTCATCCAGAACAGGCCCTATGCTTGTAGACAAGCATGGCCCCTTGTTGCAGACAACAAGGCCGTTTTGGCTGCTTTCAGACTGCTGCTGATGAAGTTTGCATATAACTTGCTCCTTTCTTTAGTATACTTTAGAAGTAAAGTATAAATATTTTAAAAGGAAAGAGTTATACCGTGTTTTCCTTGGTTGATATAACTGGGGAAGGAGAAGTAAAAATTTTAAGTATATTCTGTATGTTCTGCCTTTAAATCAAATGAAATAACTTCAACTCCAATCACAACTAGGTTGCTCTGGTAATCAGTTTTTCCTAAGGTGACAGCTAAAGTAATATTGGTTTTACATTATTATTTTAGCATGTGACTAGATTCTGAGAAAAATAGCTCCTCTCAACATATCTGTAAAAAAATCAATAAATGTTAAAATAAGCAGGCTGCTATAAAAATGATACTGATTTTTAGTCACAGCAACTACCTGCAATTTGTAGACTGGAGAGAGCTTTCTCTAAAATGGTTTGAATTGGAACTGAGCATTTTCCAGCCTTGTACCATAGAAAATTATAACCACAGTGCCCAAGGTGTGTGTGTGTGTATATATATATATATATATATATATATATATAACTAGTCTTAGAGAATTTGAAAACCTGCAACAACTGTACTTAACAGAGGTTCACATAATTCCTGCATCATAATCCATTCTTCTTCACAACCCACATCTGCTTTTGCACAGAACTACCACCCTGAGCATCTTGGTGCTTCCTGTATTATCAACCATCAAGTTACTTCTATTATTTTACATATGTCTGTCTCCTCCAGCATCCTTGAACATTGCCTGTATTATAATCTATAGGATAGAAAAAAACAATACATGAAAGTGTGAAGATTTCATTTATACCATCAAGAGACCACATTTTTCTCTTTTTTGTCTTAACCCCTTGGGTAGCAGTACCATAATTATTGAAACATTTCTATTAATTTTTAACTTTAAATTTCCTGAAAATATTTGGTAGAGTTATTTAGCATTTATTCATTTCTGTAGAGTGAAAAATAAGAGCCCAGAGCTGGGTTTAAATATGTGTTCTTCCAATTACTGGCTGTGAGACTTTAGGCAAGTTTCCTTACCACTTTGCACCTTGGTTTTCTTTTCCACATGGTGGAGATAAAGTAATACTTAGACTAGGAGTTTTACAAAATCAAAACATGTAAAATCCTTTACAGAGGCAGTTGCTGAATCAGAGTAAGCCCTTACAAAATTTTACCAACCACTCCTTAAACATGTATTATGTTTATTACTAATAAAACATATATAGATAAATAGACAGAGACATATACATAGATATATACAGCATTCCACCCCAGTATTCTTGCCTGGAGAATCCCATGTACAGAGGAGCCTGGTGGGTTCTAGTCCACAGGGTCACACAGAGTCACACACGATTGAAGCAACTGAGAATACATACATATATATATATACACGTATGCACGTATATAACATGGAAAACAGACAGAAAAGACCAAACAATCTGTTGCTCAGTCCCCAGTCATGATTACTGTGTTATCATAGTGAAAGCTCTTCTGAAATACTTCATCTTCAAAATTTTCAACCATATGCTATAGATAAGTCACACTCCAAAACAAACGTCCACACAGAAAACAAGCTGTCATGTCAATTTCCAAGCAGAAGACATCTCAAACTTGAATATTTATTTCATTTTCATTTAAGTTAAAAGTTGTTTGGCTTGTTTTGCCTTGTTTTTAACAGTTCCAAGAGAATATTCTATTGCCAGTAAATGAGGCAATACCATGGATAACATGGTAGGTATCATTTTTATAGTAGTTAAGAAAGGCAAAACTTTATGTTTTTATAAAAATATTTAAGTGTGAATTGTCAATTCCTTATAGTTTTTTTCTCAGCTTATTCACTGTCATAGTCTTTCAGAGGGGTCCTTCAAGCAAAAGATCTCTTGATGGCCCAAAGCACTAATTTGAAAGGAAATGGTTTCAATTGGACTTTTAATGTCAACTGGGACAAGCTGCGTATAAGAAAGATGTATTAGAAAATGGTACAGAGAATAAAGTCTCAACACACTTAGTTAGTGTATTTTAAATTATATGTACTTTAAGTCTGTGATTTCCTGTACTCTTTAGGAAGATTTCAAAGAGGATATACAAATGTCTGGTCTTTTCAATCTGAAAATTAGTATGCCATAAAGTAGATGAAAATGTATTTCCTTTCTTCTCATGTGGCATATTCATCCTGCTTTTGGTTACAATAAAAATTAAGATGAATACTTACCTTCTATGTTTTAGTTCAAATAATTTTCAGTATGTAATAATGTTTCATTTCCATTAACTGTGTCCAGTAGAGAAGATTGTATAGTTTGCTTTTAATTTTCAAATGTATAGACATATGTTTCAAAGTCAATAAGTCCTTTAACTTAAAAAAAAAAAACACTAGTTAGATCTGAGAAATACACAATTGGCAATCTCAGGGTTTTTTCCCCACAAATGCACAAAATCAAGACTGCACTTAGTTTTCTTCTAGTCCAACAGTTTCTCTTTAGCAAAATAAGCTTACTTTGGCATTAAAAAAAAAGAAGAATATCAGGACTGTGGAAGCAGAGGTAAATGGCTCTGTGAATATGAGCATGTCCTCAGTCACGTCTGACTGTTTGCAACCTGTGGACTGTAGCCCACCAGATTCCTCTGTCCATGGAATTTTCCAGGCAAGAATATTGTGGTTGGTTGCTATTTCCTACCACTAGGGATCTTCTTGACCCAGGGACTGAGCCCACATCTCTCATGTCTTCTGCATTGACAGGCAGATTCTTTACCACTGAGCCAGTTCCACACACACATAAACTTGTAAATAAAACAGTGAATTTTGGAGAAAAAAGATGATTAAAAGCATTAATGGAAAAATGACACATCTATTCATTCTCTTAGCAAAGTTTGCCAGTAGGTTTTAGGTGCCAAAAATAAAGTGAAAAATAAGAGAGAGAACCTATTCTCCTGGAAATTAGCACTGTAATGACAGTGATGTCTAAAAAAAATAGAGGTACACACACTTAGATGAGTAGTTAAGATGCCTAAGGGTGCTTCCATGCTGGAGGGCAGAATTACATTAAAATCCTTTCTGTTCTTATTTTGGTGTTTTGAATAAACTGTGAGTTTTTCTATATAAAGATAAATATCAACTAATAAACTAAAACACTATATTTTCTGTCTTTAGATTTATACAGACTACATATAGGAAGTACACATGACAAATGTTACAATCAGAACATTTTCAGATAGTTTTTATGTTCATATGTGCAGCTGTGATTTTAATCTGATAAAAAGTCTGTCTGGCATAATGATAATAACTAAAGATGTGAAATGGGTACTAAACATATAGAAGGTAATTATAAAAGGGCTAGTGATTTAAATGCAGATGTGATGCCTGGATGGCAGCAGCCATTTGTGACCAGTGGCAACAGTACTGATTTTCAAAAAAAGGAAACATGATGAGAACAGTGGAAATAAATGCAATTAACCTTTGAACATTGTTTGGGCTTGGGTGCCAGTCCTTCAGTGCAGTTGAAAATCCACGTAACTTGTAGTTTACCCTAAATAGATGTAATTCCTCTATATCTGAGGTTCTAAAACTGTGGATTCAACTAAGCTGGATCCTGTAGTACTGTAGTATTTACTATTGAAAAAAAATCTGTATAAGTGAACCTGAGCATTTTGAGTGTCAGTCAACTGTGATCTCGTTTGTTCAGGGAACTGCAAAATAGTGTTTTCTTATTTGTAGATGAAGGCATTGGCTCTTCAGTATTACAGTTATCACAGGTGAAAAGCAAGGTTTGGATTAAGAATTTTTCATACATTAACTTGGAGGGTGTTTAACCTGATGATCCCCTCAAGGAGGAAATGGCAACCCACTCCAGTATTCTTGCCTGGAAAATCCCATGGACAGAGGAGACTGGTGTGCTGCAGTCCATGGGGTCACAAATAGTCAGGCATGGCTTAGTGACTAAACAACAGCACACCTACACTGCAGCCATGGTTTGACTGAACGAGAGGAACCTCCTACCAGTCTTATGGGAGAGAATCAGACTAGGATGCAGAGATAAGCAGCAGGCACAGAATATAATGAGTGAGTTTTGCATGCAAAGAGAAAACGACGATTAATTGTGGTAAAGGAAATTCAGAGAAAGTCTCGTCTCTGATGAAAGTTTAAACATACGGGAAAAGGACAAATCCTTTGGCAGTGGTAATTCTTAAATTCCTGTTTCATTTCTATGCTCTGCACATCCAGCTAGGTGGCTAATCAAGTTTTCCTTTCCCTTATGTGTATTCATTTCTTCCTGGTATTAATTCATATGCAGCCTTGATTGCATCAAGCAACAAACCTTCAAGCAGTAAGCATTATTTTCTAACATGGAAAGAGTAAAGTTAATTAGCACCTTTGGCATTTGAAAACCATAAAACTTGCCTAAGGTCACCAAAAATGAGCATTGCTGCTGCTGCTGCTAAGTCACTTCAGTCGTGTCCGACTCTGTGCGACCCCATAGATGGCAGCCCACCAAGCTCCCCAGTCCCTAGGATTCTCCAGGCAAGAACACTGGAGTGGGTTGCCATTTCCTTCTCCAATGCATGAAAGTAAAAAGTGAAAGTGAAGTCACTCAGTTGTGTCCGACTCTTCACGACCCCATGGACTGCAGCCTACCAGGCTCCTCTGTCCATGGGATTTTCCAGACAAGAGTACTGAAGGTGGGGTGCCATCACCTTCTCTGAAAATGAGCACTAGCGTGGCTTTATTAGCAACTTTATGCTTAGTCCACTGGGCATCTATAGGTCTATTTTTGTCAGAAGTTTTAAAGAAATAAATTATTTATATCCTAATTATAACAAGTAAACATTTCAGCTGGTTATTAACAATGGCCACAGGAAATACATCAACCTAGGAAGTAAACCTGAATTCACTGGACATAGAAAGATATAAGGGTTTTTTGTTTGTTTGTTTGTTTGTTTGTTTTGAGGAAAAAATGAGATGATGGAAGTTAAAGATATATATAAAAAGATACACTTTCAAAAAAAAAATAAACGGAAAACTAGGAAAGATCCTTAAGATGGCATGCTGAATTCTAGAGAGAATATTATATAAAGAATTAACAATATAAGAAAGAAGCCATACAACTATCTCTTCAGTTCATTCTTAACAAAGTAATCACTGAATGCTTAAAGATTTTATAAATTGCTTCCAATAGTTTGACTGAGTGATAAGAATTAAGAATGTTGCAAATATAATGCAATCCCTAATAGGATCTTTCTTATAATGCAAGCTCCTTCTTTCAGGGACATTGTCAATAATTCTGCTTTTCCCTAGAAATGTAGCAAGGTAAAATCAGTTCCAAGTCTTCAAATTATTATTGATTTTTCTTTGTTCAACATATAAACTTGCCTGTTAAGAGCTTTCCAGAATGTCAGGAATTGAGTGAAGGGAACGACATAATATATCTATTCATAGAAGCATTCAGTTAGAATTCTAGATACAATACCATTTGAGAACAATATATTTAACTTAAAGGAGTAAAAGGGATACTATTAGTAGATAAAAGGGAGAGTAGGAATTTAAACAGCCTGTAATTGATTAACAAGCAGTTGAAAAGTAAAGAAAACAGTGCTCCCTTTTACAGCATCAGTCAAAATGAAATAGTCTGTAGGCTAGTTCTAGATGCCTTCATCTGTATGACTTAGTCTTTAGGAAAAAGTTCATTTTATATGGGTGAAGTGAAAGTGTTAGTCATTCAGTCATGTCTGACTCTTTATGACCCCATGGACAGTAGCCCTCCAGGATTCTCTGTAGGCAGAATTCTCCAGGCAAGAATATTGGAGTGGGTTGCCATTCCCTTCTCCAGGGGATCTTTCTGACCCAGGGATCAAACCTGAGTCTCCTGCATTGCAGGCAGATTCTTTACTGTCTGAGCCACCAAGGAAGCCCCTTTATATAAGAAGTGCTAAGTTGGATCATGGAAAAAGCAAGAGAGTTCCAGAGAAATATCTATTTCTGCTTTATTGACTATGCCAAAGCCTTTGACTGTGTGGATCACAATAACCTGTGGAAAATTCTGAAAGAGATGGGAATACCAGACCACCTGACCTGCCTCTTGAGAAATCTGTATGCAGGCCAGGAAGCAACAGTTAGAACTGGACATGGAACAACAGACTGGTTCCAAGTAAGAAAAGGAGTACGTCAAGGCTGTATATTGTCCCCCTGATTATTTAACTATATGCAGAGTACATCATGAGAAACGCTGAACTGGAAGAAACACAAGCTGGAATCAAGATTGCCAGGAGAAATATCAATAACCTCAGATATGCAGATGACACCACCCTTATGGCAGAAAGTGAGGAGGAACTAAAAGGCCTCTTGATGAAAGTGAAACTGGAGAGTGAAAGAGTTGGCTTAAAGCTCAACGTTCAGAAAATGAAGATCATGGCATCCAGTCCCATCACTTCATGGGAAATAGATGGAAAAACGGTGGAAACAGTGTCAGACTTTATTTTGGGGGGCTCCAAAATCGCTTCAGATGGTGATTGCACCCATGAAATTAAAAGACGCTTACTCCTTGGAAGAAAAGTCATGACCAACCTAGATAGTATATTCAAAACCAGAGACATTACTTTGCTGACTAAGGTCCATCTAGTCAAGGCTATGGTTTTTTCCTATGGTCATGTATGGATGTGAGAGTTGGACTATGAAGAAGGCTGAGCACCGAAGAATTGATGCTTTTGAACTCTGGTGTTGGAGAAGACTCTTGAGAGTCCCTTGGACTGCAAGGAAATCCAACCAGTCCATTCTGAAGGAGATCAGCCCTGGGATTTCTTTGGAAGGAATGATGCTAAAGCTGAAACTCCAGTACTTTGGCCACCTCATGCTAAGAGTTGACTCATTGGAAAAGACTCTGATGCTGGGAGGGATTGGGGGCAGGAGGAGAAGGGGACGACAGAGGATGAGATGGCTGGATGGCATCACTGACTCGATGGATGTGAGTCTGAGTGAACTCTGGGAGTTGGTGATGGACAGGGAGGCCTGGCGTGCTGCGATTCATGGGGTCACAAAGAGTTGGACACGACTGAGCGACTGAACTGAACTGGACTATTTTTTTATGATTTGGAGAAAGTTAATTCAATCCATTGCATTTTTTTAAAGTATATACCTAAAGATTTTCCTTTAAAAATGTTAATCCTATTGTTATTGCAACTGGCAAAAAAATTCAAATAAAAGTCAAAGTACAAAGCACAGCAACTAGCTAAATAAAATTTAATCATCTCATCCTGTGAGATACTACACATTATTTAAAATGTTAGAGTTGATTTATTGGTCAAGAAAGATGTGCACTGTATCTTACATTAAAAAAAGATTATGTCAATAAAATCCTATTAAAGAGAGAGAGTTCAATTTGAGAAGAAAAAGAAAATATTACCTGCCATTCAAGTTTTATAAGGACCAAGCCATTCGCCACTGTAGTCACCCACTGACGCTCCATGAACCTGAGGCAAACTCAGGATGGAGAAAAATTTTTCTGTGCATCTTCCGTTTTCTATAGACCTTCCCTGGGTTGGAAAGATGCCCTGGAGAAGGAAAAGGCTACCCACTCCAATATTCTGGCCTGGAGAATTCCATGGACTGTACTGTTCATGGGATCGCAGAGTCAGACATGACTGAGTGACTTTAACTTTCACTTTCCCATATAGAAAAGCACTACAACCATTAACTTGAAATTATTTGTGATTAGCAGTAGTCTTTAGGTGTCTTTTTTTTTTTTTTTTCCAACAACAACAACAAAAATCATGTGTATCTTGGCTCCCTCCTTACCTCTTTGGAGCAGTTCCTCTGAGAGGCTGTCTCCCAGGCTACAGTCCTTAGTCAGATCCCCAAATAAAACCTTTGCATTGTGCATTTTTATTTCTGTCAATAGTTCATGTATATGGTATTTCTGCATCCTTGAAATACATAAGAAAACATATATAGAAAAGTATACAATTATAACAGTGATATTTTGAGTTGAGATTTTTGAGCAGATTTTTATGGATTTTTTTGTTTGTTTGTTTTTCACTTTGATAAAGAGAAATACAAATGCCATTTAAAAAAATTTGATAGTGTAGAATTCAAATTCAGAGAGAAATGAAAAGTTGATCTAGACCCTTCTTAGATGATATTAGAATGACCTCTGCAGTATTCTTTCTTTATGACAACTCAGCTTCTAGCTGCATGCCTCTGAACAAGTGTAGCTCATGCACTTCATTTTAGGCAGGTTGAATGAAAAGTTTCAAGCATGAAAAATATCTTTTTCTTTCCAATTCCACTCTTCCTACTTGTAACTCCTGTTTGGCTCTTCCTGTCTATAAGTGGTGCGAACAAGTTTCTTCCTTATTATAAAAAGCAGGCCTCCCAGTACATCAAGAATGCTTAGTACTCTGCATCCTTTCTTTCCCAGGTCTCTTCAATCTCTTGGCCCAAAATGAGAGGAGGGGGTGGGGAAGCAGGGAGACCCAGCATTTGATGATACAGCTTGAGCAGACCACCTCTCCTAAGTAAGGCTCCAGGTGGCCCCTCTTGCAAACACACCACTTTCCACAAGCAAGTGGTTCCTTAGGGGTTCCTTCACATAGCTGGGGGATGAGGGTGGGGTGCAAAGCACCTTATATGAGGGAGGGTAAATACAAGTGCATCTATCCTAGTCTAAGAACATGGAATACTGACTCACCTTCTGCCTAAAAGCACATTTTTGTACCCAGACTTGTCCAAATGATTTTTAATGGACTTACAAGGAAAGTAAGAAGAATTAGACATAGCAAAATTGAAGACAGTACCTGGAGAAAAAAGAGAAAACAATGATTCTTTTTGAAATCCACAACTGATTCCATGTAGTTTAAATATTTCCACTGTTAGTCAGCTACTTGAATCATTTACAGTACCTGACTCAGATTTTGCATGTAGTAATACTCAATGATATTTCCTATGCTTAACACATGTCTCACGATTAGAATCATATGCGCAGAGGGTTTTTTTGTTTTTTGTTTTTTGGAACCATAGCAGAAGTTTGATAAATATCCACATTGAAAGACAAGCAATCCGTAGTTATCCTGATCAGTTGAAATATACACAGTACATGAATGAATTCATACACAATTTATTCTATTCTATTTATTCTATTCTCTGTGGATGTGGACTTATATATTATAACATTATTAGTAAATCAGATTAGAAATTAACTGAAGAAAATTCTCCACCTTATCTTCAACGCATCTGATGGGTACATGTCAGTTAAATTTAGGCTTTTTAAATTACTGGGTGCTCTTAGTTTAGACTCTGATGTGAAGAGTGGTTTCAAATCTTTTTGGCCAAGAACAAAATGTAGCAATGCAAGAGAAGACTCCAACGTAGCAGAAAATATGGAGTTAAAAATATAAGATCCTTTGGGGAATATTAACTCATGTACATTATATAAGTAGGTAATAATTCAAAATGCTATTTTCTAGGATCCTCAAACCTCCCACAGAGGCCCTATTTATTTGCACTTTTAAAATAGCTCAGCATAGGTTGAAGCATGAAATGCATTTGGACCACTGAAAACAGGAGAACCACAGTGAGTCAGCAGTCACAGCCTTCCGTCCTACGGGTCAGAGATCAGTCTGTTCAAAACCCTACGAGGGAAAATTCCTGTCAGGTCATATAGCATGAAAATTCTTCTCTCACTTAAATAGGAGGAGAGTGGTTCTCAACAGGACTGTTTTAGTTCTGCTACTCACTGGTCACCAAGGGACATCACCAGTTCAAATTCTGGATGGTAACTAGAGAAAACTTGTATCACTCACCCATGCATCACATTACAGAGCAGAAATGGAGCAGAACCAAGCCTGATTCAGCAACTCAGCCTCATGCTTGAGAGCAAAGGCAGCTGCCTGAAGCCAAGGTAAAGCTGAATCCAAAGAAGAACAGAATCGCAGAGATAGATAAAAGGGTAAGAGAAAGACAGGTAAAGATGGAAAAATAAATATACTCCCACATAGAATGCTATAATAACACTAGATGTCTGCTCTTCCCTCCTTCAGCTATTTCTATTTAGTGGTTTAATCTGCTATTTTTTTTTTTTTTTTTTTTTTTGCAGGCCCTCTCAGGGCCTTTAATGATTTTCATGTCTTTGTGATTTTTCTCTCCATTTTTTAAATTGGAGTATTATTGCTTTACAATATTGTGTTAGTTTCTGCTGTATAATGGTGTGAATCAGCCATATGGGGGAAGTGGGAGGGATGTCCATGGAGTTTTTAATTGCAATTACTATGCACACCATTTCTAGAAGTGCTTTGTCTGATTGATTTGGTTATTTATTTATTTATTTTGGTAGTGACTTATTCTCTGGTCACACTTTCATTTTTTTTTTCCTCTAAAACATATTAAATGTAACTGTCTTATACTTTGATAATTCTAGTATCTAAAGTCTTTATGGGTCTATTTCAACTCTGTATTGTTCTACTGTTTCTCATTTATAGTTTCATTTTGTGATTTCTGACTCTAAGCAAAGCATGCATTTCAACTTGATTTTTGGGAATTTGTGAAGATGTGAATTCAAATTGAGCTTCTCAGAGACTGTACTTTCATCAGCCAGTCTAGGGGGACACTTCTAATGTAGAGCATTTTGCAATTTAATTATTAGCTTGAAGTTGTTAGTCTACTCTGGTTGTATGAACGTAGGCCAAAACTGATGAAAGACACTCAATGATATGGATTCTGAGTATAGATCTCTTCAACACAGCTGAAAGCTACGGCATGTTGTATCTCTCCACTTGGCAGGATTCAATTCATCTTCTACCAAGGGTAACAGCTTCTACTGCCTGTGTAGGAGTCTGGTTTCAGATTCCCCCATTGTGCCAGCATCCTAATTGTTATCTTCCATTTGTTTCTACCCCATGCAGTTATCAAAAGAGTCTAATTTATCTCCCAGGAGTCTGTCGCTACAGCATTTCTTTTTCCAAATTTGAATTTTCCTTAACTTATTGTGCCTGTTCAGCTCAGCATTTTGTTTCAAACAGGAGGGTAATTCAGGATACCCATCCCACTAAACTGCCAAAAAAAATAAATAAACTCAATTGAAAAGGTTCATGTTCTGATATATTTCCCCCAGTGGACTATGTTAATAATCTATCTCTTTCTAGGACCATGCAAAGAGCTGACCCTAAGTGGGGCTAACTAAAACTTGGAGAGAACAAATGCATTTCATGGCTTCTTTTGGTTGTTCAGATTAGTTATGCTCACTCCCATACCAAAAAACTTGCAAAACCTATTCCTTCTTCACCTCCAAACTTCAATCAATGCAAACCAGAAATCTCTTACTTAAGAAGCCTTTCTCATGTTCAGACAAGTTCATTTGCCTAACTTATATTTATGTAACTCTCTGTGTTTCTTTTTTTATGGTGTTATCACTAATCCAGGGGTGAGTTGTTTGATGGCAGTCTCATGGTATCTTGTTCATGGAAAGATCTCCAATGCCTGCCATGGTGCCTGATATAAAATAGTGCTTTGCTCATTTCCTGTTGAATGATTCTTAAAAGAATAATTGAAAAACATTTTACATACATACTGAAAGGGGAGATTGAATGGTAATTACTTTTTTACTTTTCACTTTAAATGTGTAACAAATGTGGGAATTAATAGTCATGTAGATGATCAGTGGTGTGTAACCAATTCTTCCTTCTAATAAGGCAGGCAGATGGAACACTGCCAGTGCCAGGGTCCAGCCCCGGTGGATCCAGGGAATTTGAAGGTGGGGATGGCGTTGGCATCCTTGGAAAAATACATATTTAATTAGAGAGAGATTAGAAATGGACAGTGTAGTAGGAGAATTAGTGGAGAAAAGGAGGCTGAATCTAGATGGGAATTCAGCCAGAGAAATGGGAGCAAGAAAGAAGCAACATGGGGGAATCAGTCTTTCCGGAAACTGACCTGATTTCTTTATTTTTGGGTTTGCTTATATACCTTTTGTTACATGTAAGGATGAATACAGAGTCACGCGGGGGTCAGCAGTCCTGACCTTTATCAAAATCAGGTGCTTCACATAAAAAGATCTTAGGGATTTTATGATCCTTTCTTTCTGATAACTAAAAACTTATTTTTTCCAAGGGTGTTTTTTCTTAAACCAGGCACCACCCTCCAAATAAAGTTACATTCCTATAGAGTGAGGGTGTAGTGAGTTATAATCAAGAAAGGAATTTATTTAACCCAAGGTTAACATGGTTAACTTTAAAGGTTAATACTTATTTCTTCTATATGCTAGGTATATTCATTATAAGGGCAGGGAACATGGAAATTTAGCAGCAAACATCAACCCAACAAAAGAAAATCCTTTCACCAATGTTTCCCTTAAGATCTGTTTAGTCTTAAGATAGTGATAAAGTTACATTTTTACATAGCAAGGACACTGATTTATAACAAAGTACAGTGATCTATTACAAAAGAGAAAATTCATTAACTCAAAAAGTCTAGTATTGCTAACCTTAAAAACTACTATATTTCCTTTTTTATATTCCAAATACATTGATTAATATATTCCCAGGTGCCTAAGGATATGGAGGCCTGGAGGCAATCATTGACTCAACAATGAGAAAAGCCCTATGCTAATTAAGACTCTCAAACTACTCCAAAACTCTCTGTGCTGTTTATGGTTGAGAGGTAGTAAACAATCATGTGCTAGTGGCAGGAGTATGGATAATCCTGTCACACAAGCTAGTCTGTCAGCAGAGAGGTTTGACCTGAAATACCCTTGTCACACCCAGGGTAGGGAATTAGCAGCAATTATTGGCACAACAAATGAAAAACCCTTCACCAATATAATTCCTAACCAACCCACTATACTAATGATTTCCAACTCCCCAAAAGAATTTGCCTTTAGTAAGTCTAAAACATCTCATGCCTCTCTAGTTGGGAGGCTGTAAACAATCACATGTGGCCAGATGAACATATACAGGCGGGCTAGATAACCTTCAGAGGAGTCCATAAGCTGAGACACTCTTGTCACGCCCAGGAATTTTTATTGCCTTGGAGATGCACGTTTACTCCTTCTCCGAGAGAAACAGTTATGGGGGAGAGCCCCCCGTAAAGTCAGAGGTGTAGGTGAGAGCATAAAACAGACTCTGGTTTTGGGGTAGATGCTCGGGAACAGGGGATGGGAGGAGTTCCTCACGCTGGCCCCGGCATGCCAGGAAGGCATCTAAGAATTCCTTCCCATTGTTCAAGCTCCAGGAAGCTATATTATTTACAATTTCAAGGGTTTAAAGGAGAAGGGGATGACAGAGGATGAGATGGTTGGATAGCATCATTGACTCAATGGGTATGAGTCTGAGCAAGCTCCGGAGGTTGGTGATGGACAGGGAAGCCTGGCATGCTGCAGTCCATGGGGTTGGGAGGAGTCAGACACGACTGAGCGACTAACTGAACGGAAAGTGAAGAACACTTATTTGAAACCATTTATATGAGTTAAACTTTTAAAACCTGAAATTTATTTAAATTAAGACATTGAATGCTTAATGTATCTAATTATTTATATTTTGGGTTTGTAATAGCCCCTGTAGGGCATTATAACAAAATTATAAATATAAAACATAACTGCTGTGTGTATAAATAGGGGAACACACCAAAACACTAGCTTCAGTAATCAAATGCATATTTTGCCCTTCACTGAGTTGTATCATTGTAGGTATCAAATAAACCTTTATGATAATTTCTCTTGATTTCTATTTTATTTAAACTTGAAACAAAATTTTAAGGAAAGAAAACAATAAAATAAAATAATGTTATCAAGAAATATCATATTTATTCTGGATTTCTTTAATGACATTTCTTTTGTGGTTTGATGAGAATAAGAAGCTCAACTTAAAGATACTGGGAATGAATTTATGCTAAAACACTAAAGCAATAGCTAAATATTCCATTAAAAATTTAATATGTGCTGTGTGCTGTACTTAGTTGCTCAGTTGTGTTTGATTTTTTTGAGACCTCATGGACTGTAGCCTGTCAGGCTCCTTTGTCCATGGAATTCTCCAGGCAAGAATACTGGAGTGGGTTGCCATTTCCTTCTCCAGGGTATCTTCAAGACCCAGAGTTGAACCCATGTCTCTTGCATCTCCTGAATTGGCAGGTAGATTCTTTACCACTGCACAACCTGGGAAGTCAAAATTTAGAATAATCACCAAAATAGAAAGTTCTATAAATATGAAAGTGAAAGTTGCTCAGTTCTGTCCGACTCTTTGCAACCCCATGGGCTATACACTGCATGGAATTCTCCACTCCAGAATACTGGAGTAGGTAGCCTTTCCCTTCGCCAGGGGATCAAACCCAGATCTCCTGCATTGCAGGTAGATTCTTAACCAGCTGAGCCACAAGGAAAACCCAAGAATACTGGAGTGGGTAGTCTATCCCTTCTCCAGCGTATCTTCCCTACCCACTAATCAAACCAGGGTCTCCTGCATTGCAGGAGGATTCTTTACCAACTATTTAACATAAAATATTGCATGCCAAAAGGATTCTTTGTTTTCTATTTCATTGTAAGAAACAAAATTAAAAGCAAACTCCTTAAGCCAAACAGATATCAGTTCAGTTCAATCGCTCAGTCGTGTCTGACTCTTTGCGACCCCATGATTGGCAGCATGCCAGGCCTCCCTGTCCATCACCATCTCCCAGAGTTCACTCAGACTCACGTCCATCGAGTCCGTGATTCCATCCAGCCGTCTCATCCTCTGTCGTCCCCTTCTCCTCCTGCCCCCAATCCCTCCCAGCATCGGAGTCTTTTCCAATGAGTCCACTCTTCGCATGAGGTGGCCAAAGTACTGGAGTTTCAGCTTTAGCATCATTTCTTCCAAAGAGATCCCAGGGTTGATCTCCTTCAGAATGGACTGGTTGGATCTCCTTGCAGTCCAAGGGACTCTCAAGAGTCTTCCCCAACACCACAGTTCAAAAGCATCAATTCTTCTGTGCTCAGCCTTCTTCATAGTCCAACTCTCACATCCATACATGACCATAGGAAAAACCATAGCCTTGACTAGATGGACCTTAGTCAGCAAAGTAATGTCTCTGGTTTTGAATATACTATCTAGGTTGGTCATGACTTTTCTTCCAAGGAGTAAGTGTCTTTTAATTTCATGGCTGCAATCACCATCTGCAGTGATTTTTGAGTCCAAAAAAAATAAAGTCTGACACTGTTTCCACAGTTTCCCTACCTATTTCCCACAAAGTGATGGGACAGAATGCCATGATCTTCGTTTCCTGAATGTTGAGGTTTAAGCCAATTTTTTCACTCTCCTCTTTCACTTTCATCAAGAGGCTTTTTAGTTCCTCTTCACTTTTTGCCATAAGGGTGGTGTCATCTGCATATCTGAGGTGACTGATATTTCTCCCGGCAATCTTGATTCCAGCTTGTGTTTCTTCCAGTCCAGGGTTTCTCATGATGTACTCTGCACATAAGTTAAATAATCAGGGGGACAATATACAGCCTTGACGTACTCCTTTTCCTTTTTGGAACCAGTCTGTTGTTCCATGTCCAGTTCTAACTGCTGCTTCCTGGCCTGCATACAGATTTCTCAAGAGGCAGGTTAGGTGGTTTGGTATTCCCATCTCTTTCAGAATTGTCTACAGTTTGTTGTGATCCACACAGTCAAAGGCTTTGGCATAGTCAATAAAGCAGAAATAGATGTTTTTTTGGAACTCTCTTGATTTTTCGATGATCCAGTGGATGTTGGCAATTTGATCTCTGGTTCCTCTGCCTTTTCTAAAACCAGCTTGAATATCAAGAAGTTCACGGTTCACATATTGCTAAAGCCTGGCTTGGAGAATTTTGAGCATTACTTTACTAGCATGTGAGATGAGTGCAATTGTGCAGTGGTTTGAGCATTCTTTGGCATTGCTTTTCTTTGGGATTGGAAGGAAAACTGACCTTTTCCAGTCCTGTGACCACTGCTGAGTTTTCCAAATTTGCTGGCATATTGAGTGCAGCACTTTCACAGCATCATCTTCCAGGATTTAAAAGAGCTCCACTGGAATTCCATCACCTCCACTAGCTTTGTCCATAGTGATTCTTTCTAAGACCCACTTGACTTCACATTCCAGGATGTCTGGCTTGAGATGAGTGATCACACCATTGTGATTATCCGGGTCATGAAGATCTTTTTTGTACAGTTCTTCTGTGTATTCTTGCCACCTCTTCTTAATATCTTCTGCTTCTCTTAGGTCCAGACCATTTCTGTCCTTTATTGAGCCCATCTTTGCATGAAATGTTCCCTTGGTATCTCTAATTTTCTTGAAGAGATCTCTAGTCTTTCCCATTCTGTTGTTTTCCTCTATTTCTTTGCATTGATCACTGAAGAAGGCTTTCTTATCTCTTCTTGCTATTCTCTGGAACTCTGCATTTAGATGCTTATGTCTTTCATTTTCTCCCTTGCTTTTTACTTCTTTTCTTTTCACAGCTATTTGTAAGGCCTCTCCAGACAGCCATTTTGCTTTTGCATTTCTTTTCCTTTGGGATGATCTTGATTCCTGTCTCCTGTACAATGTCATGAGCCTTCATCCATAATTCATCAGGCACTCTTTCAGATATAGTCCCTCAAATCTATTTCTCATTTGCACTGTATAATCATAAGGGATTTGATTTAGGTCATACCTGAATGGTCTAGTGGTTTTCCCTACTTTCTTCAATTTAAGTCTCAATTTAGTCATAAGGAGTTCATGATCTGAGCCACAGTCAGCTTCTGGTCTTGTTTTTTTTCTGACTGTATAGAGTTTCTCCATCTCTGGCTGCAAAGAATATAATCAATCTGATTTCAGTGTTGACCATCTGGTGATGTCCATGTGTAGAGTCTTCTCTTGTGTTGTTGGAAGAAGGTGTTTACTATGACCAGTGCATTTTCTTGGCAAAACTGTATTAGTCTTTGCCCTTCTTCATTCCACATTTCAAGGCCAAATTTGCCCATTACTCCAGGTGTTTCTTGACTTCCTACATTTTCATTCCAGTCCCCTATAATGAAAAGGATATCTTTTTAGGTGTTAGTTCCAAAAGGTCTTGTAGGTCTTCATAGAACCGTTCAACTTCACCTTCTTCAGCATTACTGGTTGGGGCATAGACTTGGATAACTGTGATATTGAATGGTTTGCCTTGGAAACGAACAGAGATCATTCTGTCATTTTGAGATTGCATCCAAGTACTGCATTTTGGACTCTTTTGTTGACCATGATGGCTACTCCATTTCTTCTGAGGGATTCCTGCCTGGAGTAGTAGATATAATGGTCATCTGAGTTAAATTCACCCATTCCAGTCCATTTTAGTTCACTGATTCCTAGAATGTCGACGTTCACCCTTGCCATCTCTTGTTTGACCACTTCCAATTTACCTTGATTCATGGAGCTGACATTCCAGGTTCCCATGCAATATTGCTCTTTACAGCATCAGACCTTGCTTCTATCACCAGTCACATTCACAGCTGGGTATTGTTTTTGCTTTGGCTCCATCCCTTCATTCTTTCTGGAGTTATTTCTCCACTGATCTCCAGTAGCATATTGGGCACCTACTGACCTGGGGAGTTCCTCTTTCGGTATCCTATCATTTTGCCTTTTCATACTGTTCATGGGGTTCTCACCGCAAGAATACTGAAGTGGTTTGCCATTCCCTTCTCCAGTGTACCACATTCTGTCAGACCTCTCCACCATGACCCGCCCGTCTTGGTTTGCCCCATGGGCATGGCTTAGTTTCATTTAATTAGACAAGGCTGTGGTCCTAGTGTGATTAGATTGACTAGTTTTCCATGAGTATGGTTTCAGTGTGTCTGCCCTCTGATGCCCTCTTGCAACACCTACCATCTTACTTGGGTTTCTCTTACCTTGGGCGTGGGGTATCTCCTCACTGCCGCTCCAACAAAGCGCAGCCACTGCTCCTTACCTTGGATGAGGGGTATCTCCTCACCACCGCCCTTCCTGAACTTCAATGCGGGATAGATCTTCTAGGCCCTCCTGCGCCCGTAGGGTGGCTCCTCCTGGCCACCCCTGACCTCAGACTCGGGGTGGCTCCTCCCAGCTGCTTCCCCTGACCTCAGACTTGGGTAGCTCCTCTCGGCTGTTCCTGTGCCATCGCAGCCTGGCATTCTTGGCTGCTTCCCCTGACCTCAGACGTTGGGTAGCTCCTCTTGGCTGCTGCCCTTCAGGCATGGGGTTCTCCTGGCTTCTGCCCTTGACCTCGGATGTGGGGTAGCTCCTCTCAGCAGCTCTTAGTGTGCCAGTCGCAGCCGCCCACACTTAGGGCGCCAGTCTCAGCCACCTGGGCTATGTCTCTTCCCTCTTGAACCCCCCTTGTGTCCCTCCCCATCCCACCCCTCTAGGTTGCACCAGCTTTGGGTTCCCTCTGTTATACACCAAACTCTCACTGCTCATCTATTTTACATACGGTAATATATATGTTTCAATGTTATTCTCTCAAATCATCCCATCCTTTCCTTCCCTGACTGTGTCCAAAAATCTATTCTTTATGTCTGTGTCTCCTAGATCGCAAACTCCTTTTTCTCAAGTTCAAAGAGTAGAATTAAAACTGAAGGCAAGTTCTTTGTACAACAAAGAGGTGATTTCCCACCACACCTGGTGACTGAATTATGCCTGAGAAAAAGAAATATTCTAGCACAGCATGGAAAGATATATTTCAGGAACCAAAATATAAAAGGTTAAATAGTATATAAAGGTATAATGTCAATTTAATAGTGAAATCGAAGTATAGGGTAGTGTGAAGGATCTAACTTTAGTCTGTATTGTTAGACTGCAATAGAAATATTATGCCAGGTTATGAGACCTATACTTTATAGGTCTCATAATTTATAAAGGAAAATTATAGATCAAGGGCCACTACTGATATCAGGCCTAGTCAAATCTGGCCCAGAAATGTTATTTTTTTAGCCAAAAACAAATAATGAAAATATTTGACAATGATCAAGACATGGAAGCAACCTAAATGTCCACAGATGGATGAATAAGAAAGATTGGTGTACACACACACACACACACCCCACTGGAATATTATTCAAAAGGTAAAAAGAAGAAAGAAATACCATTTACAGCAACATGGATGAATCTCAGTTCAGTCCAGTTCAGTCACTCAGTCATGTCTTATTATTTGTGACGCCATGAACTGTAGCACATCAGGCTTCCCTGTCCATCACCAACTCCCAGAGCTTACTCAAACTCATGTCCATCAAGTCAGTGATGGCATCCAATCATCTCATCCTCTGTCATCCCCTTACCTTCCTTCAATCTTTTGCAGCATCAGTGTCTTTTCCAGTGAGTTAGTTCTTCACTTCAGGTGGCCAAAATATGGGAGTTTCAGCTTCAGCATCAGTCCATCCAATGAATATTCAGGACTGATTTCCTTTAAGATTGACTGGTTTGATCTCCTTGTGGTTCAAGGGACTCTCAAGAATCTTCTCCAACACCACAGTTTAAAAGCTTATATTCTTCACTGATCAGCTTTCTTTATAGTCTAACTGTCATCTGTACATGACTACTGGAAAAACCATAGCTTTAACTAGATGGACCTTTGTTGGCAAAATAATGTCTCTGCTTTTTAATATGATGTCTAGGCTGGTCATAGCTATTTTTCCAAGTAGCAAGTGTCTTATAATTTCATGGCTGCAGTCACCATCTGCAGTGATTTTGGAGCCCAAGAAAATCAAGTCTGTCACTGTTTCCATTGTTTCCCCATCTCTTTTCCATGAAGTGATAGGACCAGATGCCATGATCTTAGTTTTTTGAAAGCAGAGTTTTAAGCCAGCTTTTTCACTCTCCTCTTAGACTTTCATCAAAAAGCTCTTTATTATACTAAAAGGAGTAAGTGAGAGAAAGATAAATATCATATGTCACTTATATGTGGAATCTAAAAAATGGTACAAATGAATTTATTTACAAAGAGACTCATAGACATAGATAACAAACTTTTAGTTACCAAAAGGGAAAAGAGAGATAAATTTGGAATTTGGAATTAAGATACACACTACTATTTATACAATAGTAAACTAATAAGGTCTTACTCTATAGCGTAGCGAACTATACTCAATATCTTGTAATAACCTATAATGGAAAATAAGCTTAAAAAGAAGTTAAAAAATATATACATACTTATGTATATAACTGAATCAACTTGCTATACACCTTAAACACTATAAATCAACTATACTTCAATTAAAAAAATTTTTTTTTAATCTTGAAATATGCCTTCCTGTGAGGATTGCAGACCTTGATTGTCCAGGTTTCCTTGAGCATTATCACTCTCTAGTGTCTCATTTCCAGCAACTGTACACTTTCTTTTTCCCTGCCCCTGGTAGGGATTTGAGTTTCTAGACTACTGATATGAATAAACTAAGCAACTTTTCTCAATAGTGGCCAGGTGGTGAAGGGATAAGCTGTGTCATCTGAGGATAATTAAAGAATAGGGCAAGTCTAACTTGAGACAGATAAGTCTTGATTATGTGAACAAGTAATATGAAATTTGATGGTAGATTTTTATCATGTCCTTGCTGTGCTTTTAACCATGTAAATTTGTTTATGCCTCAAGGACAAAGGACAAATGTTTGACAAGTCAAAATAATCCCTTTTCCCTGCAATCTGACCACACCTTAAATTCATTTTCTCTCAATGTGGGAAACTGCAGCAAAACACTCTGAACCCAGTGGTCTTGTGACTCCATATTCTTGCACAAAGCCCTCTGACATTAACACAGTTGCTAGTCTTGTTTGCCTAAACAAGTCACTTTTCTGCATTTCAGCTCAAACTTCTGTTCTTCTCAGAAGCCCTCCTAACCTTCTTCCAGAGCTAAGTTGTGTTCTTCAAGCTCAGTTAAACTCTACTGTGTTTTCACTGTGGCTCACTTTTTCTCTTCGTATGTTACTCCAGGAGACCTGTCAAGAAAGAGATTGTATCTCCTTTATTTTTGAGCCCTTGTTTCTTAGTGCAGTGTCTAGCACATAAAAGGTGCTCAAATTATGTATGATGCTAATACCTTATTTTCAATGTTTGAACACCTGGTGGGTGCAACAAAAAAGCATGATTATCCTACATTGGTGGAGGCTAGAACTAGGGCCAGTGAGTGCAACACATAGGAATGTGGATTTCTATTGAGTTGGAAAAGATCTTTCCAACAAATCCAAACTCTTCCAAAGATACAAAGACCTCCCTGCATGAAAAAATATGGAAGACAACCAAGTGTGTGAAGCATGAGCTGAGGACAGAGTCTAGACCTGATAAGTAGATTGATTCAGTAGCCCTTTAAGTTTCTTTCAATTTTGAGCCCAGTAATTCTCTGAATGTTTTGTATTACTGGCCATGTGGAAAGCTGGTGTGCACAGAAATACTACCCTATAAGTTTTAGGAACTAGTCTCCTCCCTGGGGCTGTGAGTAGGAGGGAATTCTATTCAATCAATTGGATCTTAAGGGAAAAGAAAATAAAAAGGGTTGATGTGGTAATTAGTATGGTTCTGATGACTCTTGCTGAGGTTTTCAGCATGTTCCCAAATCACCAGAGGATTTCCCACAGAAACACTGCCTTCAATAAAACTTCCTCAAGTTCACCACCAGAAATAAAACCTACATGCTTTTTATGTTGAGGAACAGACATAATGATCTTCAAGGCTCCGGGAATCTGGCCACCTTGAGTTAAAATTTATAAATAAATACCAAAAATACATATATTTTACAACCTAGAAATCATAGTCACTTTTATTTTAAATTTTTTCTTGGCTACTGTTAATTCTCTCTCTCTTCTCTCTATTCTCTTTCTTTTACCTAAGTTCTATTAAACTTAGGCCCTCTTCCCTCCCCCAGTCTCTGCATTCATCTACCTATTTTTCTATAATCTATGTCAGTGTAGGTTATTGTTCTGTTCTCCAACAGTGTCATTCTTTCCTACACATAGGTGTAGAAAGTGTCCCTCTACATTCCTTTCAGATTTCACTGAATTACAGAGATAAGACCTTGCCTAAAACTGCTCATTCTTCTAACACAGTCACAACAATTCTACCCAGAGAATACCTAGGTAGATAAATGGACAGATTTTAAATCCTGCTTCACACAACATCCTAAGTTTCTAAAGGTCAAGAAGACTGTTTCAGATTTCCACAATTTCTGGAAGTCACAGTTTTAAAAACTAGAGAAGGATAGAGGTAAGACTAAGAGCTGGCCTACTCAAGTACAGTGAAGACCCATCAACGTTGACACGTGGCACTCAATGGGGTGACTCTCTTCGGAGGAAATTCCACGACCCTTTCTCTGAAGCAGTTGCTCATGGAGGGTTTAGCATAGCAATGCTGGAGCCAAGTTGCTTGTATTCACGTAAAAGATTTACCATGATAGAAGCTGTGTGCTTATGATTTTTATATTTTCCACATCTGCTTTCACATTTGTAATGATAATATTCCTTACATCATGTGGGGATTTTTTTGATAAGGATTAATGAAATGTATCCTGATGAAATGCTCAGACACCCTGAGAGTTTAAAATACTCCTTTAAAAAAGTTGTTTCAGTAATAAAGTGCAACTGAGGCTAAATGGCTTCAAGGTGTTGAATTCGCTACAATCTGATTAATAGAATAAATCTCAGACCCTGCTGTACTTTCAAGTATAAGCAGTCAATTACATGAATTGTATGGCATAGTAAATGAATCAGTTTTAAAATATCCCTACTAATATGGAGAAAAAATGCAAATAATCACATTAGGTATACATTCATTCATTCATTTATTCATCTGTAACTCACACATATCTTTGATTGCTATCTAGGATTTATATGAAGATCAGTTCTTTCCCAGAAGAGCTGAGAGAAGGCAAACTTAATGTTTTCTTTTGCAACTGTGGGGCAAAATAAGCAAACAAGACCCAACTTATATCTTTATTTTAAATATACATTTCCAGTATGATGGACCTAATGAGTGGTCCCCAGGTATCCTTTGGTATTTTTGTTTTCTTTGGTAAAAATAAGTTGATTCATATTATACAACAAAGTACCTATGAATAGTCAGATCTGATGTGATATAAGCAAATGAGACACAAGCAGAAGCCTAAAGAAACATTTTCACTATCCACACATGGCTAAATTTTTATCATAGTCCAATGTGATTGCAGTGCCCAGTAGACATGAATGTCTAAATGATGTGCCCATGCCTCCAGTGGGCAGGGAAGGTCCCACTAAGTTTTCAGAGTCATACAATAACATGTCACAAATAAGATCCAATGTTTTCCCCACTCCTCTCTCATGACACACATATACAAATAAAAAAACTATTAGCCATGAGAGGAAAGCAATTGCTGGTTAGTTCTTTAGTTTCCTCTCTCTCTCATACACAGACACAGATACACACATACACACACATAAATAAAAAGTGTTTGCCATGAGAGGGGAGCAATCGCTGGTTAGCTCTTAGATTCCTGAAGAATTCCTGGATTTAGATTAGAAATATTTTAATGAAAAATTGTATTCTCTCCAGTGAACATTTCCATTTAAGGAAATTTTCCATAGATGGTTAATATTTTTAAAAATTCGTTCTATTACTATAATGAATGATTCCTGTTATCCCAGTAATGCCAGTGATTCTGTTTTACTTTCATTTTCTTTTGAATTAAGCAAAGCTTTCAAATCTAATCCAAAAATTAAAATCTAGTAGTTTCCCACCTTAAAAATAAATTTTCATTAGAGTTGCCCTTTCTTCTTAACTCTACTCCAGTTCTTATAGATTTTCACTTCCCTTTGACTTGAATGGTTGATAAATTATCCTAATAATGCTATCTGTGTTAAAGTTAATGATCCGTCTAAAGGAATTAGAGACTTATTTTACAAAGTGAGAAATGTGACTACCAAAAGAGAAGGCAAGATAAACTTTGAAACGACAGCTTTTGTGCTGAACTGTGATTTTTTTTTCTTAGATTGGCTAAAATGCCATCTGACTAGTGGTTACAGTAGATATGAAAGGTGAGCTTCAGTATATTGAATAAAATCTTCGGTAGAAACACTACACCAAAGACAGAGCTTTAAACAATGAGAAATGAAAGAGATAAGTGTCTCATGCAATTTTACACAAAAGATCAAATGAGATTTGCTTTAATACAGAAGATATTGAAACCTAAAAGAAAGTGTGTCTTTGTGGTTTAGATATACTGAAAAATGTGTTTTTTTTTAAACAACAATAAAAACTATTTCATCTGATTGATGAATGAAGCATTGTTTTTTATTTAGAGTGATTCTAGATGATTCTTTGTATAACATATTTCACAACTTGGCCACATCATTCTGTTCCCTTGACGAATACAACTTCAATGTTTTTCAGGTGAAGACTCAACTCAAAATACCAACATCAAAAATAAATTCCCAGCATCAACATATATACACTATCATGTGTAAGATAGATAGCTAGTGAGAATTTGCTTTATAACACAGGGAGCCCAGCTTGGTACTCTACGATGACCTAGAGGGGTGGAATGGGTACAGGGGAGGGAAGCTCAAGAGGGAAGTGATTTATGTATAGTCATGGCTGACTGTGTGTGGTACTGTGCAAACCCTGGAAGAAGAAATAGCAACCCACTCCAGTATTCTTGCCTGGAAAATTCCATGGACAGAAGAGCCTGGTGGGCTACAGTCCATTTGGGTTTCAAAGAGTCAGACATGACTGAGCAACTGAGCACAGAGCACAACACCAACACAAAATTGGAAAGCAGATTTTCTCCAATTAAAAAATAAATTGAAGAAAAATTAAAAATAGATAAATTCCCTCTTCTTCAATCCCATATTTTTGGTTTGAAAGAAGTCACTCAGTCGTGTCCGACTCTTTGTGACCCCATGGACTGTAGCCTACCAGGCTCCACCATCCTTGGGATTTTCCAGGCAAGAGCACTGGATTGGGTTGTCATTTCCTTCTCCAGAGTATATTCTCGAACCAGGGATAGGACCCAGGTCTCCCGCATTGCAGGCAGATGCTTTATCGTCTGAGCCACCAGGGAAGCCCTATTTTTGGTTTAGGACAAATTAATTTTGGTGTCTACAGATAAAATTGTGAAAACTAAACTATCTTAACATTTGGGTAATTTGACTATTATAGTATGAGGAAATTTCAACCTCTAAAGGAAAAGAACTGAAATAATGCAAAAAAGTAAAACTCTTAAAAATCTACTTTCTAATGAATTCAATTGCGAAAAACCTATGCTGAATATTTATAGTTGATGTTCAAAGGAAGAATGTGAAAGATCAGATATTTTAATTTAATTTATAACAGGAAGTTGATAAACCTAAGTGTTGGTAAATAAATGCAGATCAAAACTTTTAAATGCAGCCTAAACTCTATTAGTCAAACTCATAAAGCTTGCCTTTTTGGGGAGTGTGAGAACATGTTATTCTTGATCTGAAATCTCAACAAGTGTCCAGGTTTGACAGTTACAAGAGTATGCTCTCTCAGACCCCCAAATACCCTTTTTCTTTAGTTTTAATTTAATGTTTTAATTTAATTTTCTTTAGTTTAAATTTTGCTGTCTCGCATACAGGGTTATCATTACCATCTTTCTAAATTCCATATATATACATTAGTATACTGTATTGGTATTTTTCTTTCTGGCTTACTCACTCTGTATGGGGTCGCTGAGCGTCGTACACGACTGAGTGACTTCACTTTCACTTTTCACTTTTGTCCATTGGAGAAGGAGATGGCAACCCACTCCAGTACTCTTGCCTGGAGAATCCCAGGGATGGGGGAGCCTGGTGGGCTGCCGTCTATGGGATCGCACAGAGTCGGACACAACTGAAGTGACTTAGCAGTAGCAGTCACTCTGTATAATAGGCTCCAGTTTCATCCACCTCATTAGAACTGATTCAAATGTATTCTTTTTAATAGCTGAGTAATACTCTATTGTGTATATGTACCACTGCTTTCTTATCCACTCATCTGCTGATGACATCTAGGTTGCTTCCATGTCCTGGCTATTATAAACAGTGCTGCGATGAACATTGGGGTACACGTGTCTCTTTCAATTCTGGTTTCCTCAGTGTGTATGCCCAACAGTGGGATTGCTGGGTCATATGGCACTTCTATTTCCAGTTTTTTAAGGAATCTCCACACTGTTCTCCATAGTGGCTGTACTAGTTTGCATTCCCACCAACAGTGTAAGAGGTTCCCTTTTCTTTACACCCTCTCCAGCATTTATTGCTTGCAGACTTCTGGATAACAGCCATTCTGACTGGCATGAAATGATACCTCATTGTGGTTTTGATTTGCATTTCTCTGATAATGAGTGAGGTTGAGCATCTTTTCATGTGTTTGTTAGCCATCTGTATGTCTTCTTTGGAGAAATGTATCTTTAGTTCTTTTTGCTTGGGTTGTTTATTTTTCTGAAATTGAGCTGCAGGAGTTGCATGTATATTTTTGAGGTTAGTTCTTTGTCAGTTGCTTCATTTGCTATTATTTTCTCCCATTCTGAAGGCTGTCTTTTCACCTTGCTTATGTCTTTTCCTTTGTTGTGGAGAAACTTTTAATTTTAATTAGGTCCCATTTGTTTATTTTGCTTTTATTTCCAATATTCTGGGAGGTGGGTCATAGAGGATCCTGCTGTGATTTATGTCAGAGAGTGTTTTGCCTGTGTTCTCCTCTAAGAGTTTTATATTTCTGGTCTTATGTTTAGATCTTTAATCCATTTTGACTTTATTTTTGTGTATGGTGTTCAAAAGTGTTCTAGTTTCCTTCTTTTACAAGTGGTTGACCAGTTTTGCCAACACCACTTGTTAAAGAAATTGTCTTTTCTCCATTGTATATTCTTGCCTCCTTTGTCAAAGATAAGATGTCCATATCTCTGGGCTTTCTATTTTGTTCCATTGATCTATATTTCTGTCTTTGTACCAGTACCATACTGTCTTAATGACCGTGGCTTTGTAGTAGAGCCTGAAGTCAGGCAAGTTGATTCCTCCAGTTCCATTCTTCTTTCTCAAGATTGCTTTGGCTAATCGAGGTTTTTTGTATTCCATACAATTGTGAAATTATTTGTTCTAGTTCTGTGAAAAATACCATTGGTAGCTTGATAGAGATTGCATTAAATCTATAGATTGCTTTGGGTAGTATACTCATGTTCACTGTATTGATTCTTCCAATCCAAGAACACGGTATATTTCTCCATCTATTACTGTCCTCTTTGATTTCTTTCATCAGTGTTTATAGTTTTCTATATATAGGTCTTTAGTTTCTTTAGGTAGATCTATTCCTAAGTATTTTATTCTTTTCATTGCAATGGTGTATGGAATTGTTTCCTTAATTTCTCTTTCTATTTTCTCTTTATTAGTGTATAGGAATGCAAGGTATTTCTGTGTGTTGATTTTATATCCTGCAACTTTACTATATTCATTGGTTGGCTCTAGTAATTTTTTGGTGGAGTCTTTAGGGTTTTCTATTTAGAGGATCATGTCATCTGCAAACAGTGAGAGTTTTACTTCTTCTTTTCCAATTTGGATTCCTTTATTTCTTTTTATGCTCTGTTTGCTGTGGCCAAAACTTCCAAAACTATGTTAAATAGTGGCAGTGAAAGTGGGCACCCTTGTCTTGTTCCTGACTTTAGGGGAAATGCTTTAAATTTTTGACCATTGAGGATAATGTTTGCTGTGGGTTTGTCATAGATAGCTTTTATTATGTGGAGGTATGTTCCTTCTATTCCTGTTTTCTGGAGAGTTTTTATCATAAATGGATGTTGAATTTTGTCAAAGCCTTTCTCTGCATCTATGGAGATAATCATATGGCTTTTATTTTTCAATTTGTTAATGTGGTATATTACATTGATTGATTTGTAGATATTGAAGAATCCTTGCATCCCTGGGATAAAGCCCATTTGGTCATGGTGTATGATCTTTTTAATGTGTTGTTGGATTCTGATGGCTAGAATTTTGTTGAGGATTTTTGCATCTATGTTCATCAGTGATATTGGCCTGTAGTTTTCTTTTTTTGTGGCATCTTTGTCAGGTTTTGGTATTAGGGTGATGGTGGCCTCATAGAATGAATTTGGAAATTTACCTTCCTCTGCAATTTTATGGAAGAGTTTGAGTAGGATAGGTGTTAGCTCTTCTCGAAATTTTTGGTAGAATTCAGCTGTGAAGCTTTCTGGCCCTGGGCTTTTGTTTGCTGTAAGATTTCTGATTACAGTTTCAATTTCCATGCTTGTGATGGGTCTGTTAAGATTTTCTATGTCTTCCTGGTTCAGTTTTGGAAAGTTGTACTTTTCTAAGAATTTGTCCATTTCTTCCACATTGTCTATTTTATTGGCATATAATTGCTGATAGTAGTCTCTTATGATTCTTTGTATTTCTGTGTTGTCTGTTGTGATCTCTCCATTTTCATTTCTAATTTTATTGATTTGATTTTTCTCCCTTTCTTTCTTGATGAGTCTGGCTAATGGTTTGTCAATTTTATTTATCCTTTCAAAGAACCAGCTTTTGACTTTGTTGATTTTTGCTATGGTCTCTTTTGTTTCTTTTGCATTTATTTCTGCCCTAATTTTTAAGATTTCTTTCCTTCTACTAATCCTGGGGTTCTCCATTTCTTCCTTTTCTACTTGTTTTAGGTGTAGAGTTAGGTTATTTATTTGACTTTTTTCTTGTTTCTTGAGGTATGCCTGTATTGCTATGAACTTTCCTCTTAGCACTGCTTTTACAGTGTTCCACAGCTTTGGGGTTGTTGTGTTTTCATTTTCATTCATTTCTATGCATATTTTGATTTCTTTTTTGATTTCTTCTGTGATTTGTTGGTTATTCAGCAGTGTGTTGTTCAGCCTCCATATGTTGGAATTTTTAATAGTTTTTCTTCTGTAATTGAGATCTAGTCTTACTGCACTGTGGTCAGAAAAGATGCTTGGAATGATTTCATTTTTTTTTTTGAATTTACCAAGGCTAGATTTATGGTCAAGGATGTGATCTATCCTGGAGAAGGTTCCGTGTGAGCTTGAGAAAAAGGTGAAATTCATTGTTTTGTGGTGAAATGTCCTATAGATATCAATTAGGTCTAACTGGTCTATTGTATCATTTAAAGTTGTGTTTCCTTTTTAATTTTCTGTTTAGTTGATCTATCCATAGTTGTGAGTGGGGTATTAAAGTCTCCCACTATTATTGTGTTATTGTTAATTTCCCCTTTCATACTTGTTACCATTTGTCTTACATATTGTGGTGCTCCTATGTTGGGTGCATATATATTTATAATTGTTATATCTTCTTCTTGGATTGAACTTTGATCATTATGTAGTGGCCTTCTTTGTCTCTTTTCACAGCCTTTGTTTTAAAGTCTATTTTATCTGATATGAGTATTGCTACTCCTGCTTTCTTTTGGTGTCTTTTTGCATGGAATATCTTTTTCCAGCCTTTCACTTTCAGTCTGTATGTATCCCCTGTTTTCAGGTGGGTCTCTTGTAGACAACATATATAGGGGTCTTGTTTTCATATCCATTCAGGCAGTCTTTGTCTTTTGGTTGGGGCATTCAACCCATTTACATTTAAGGTAATTATTGATAAATATGATCCCATTGTCATTTACTTTATTGTTTTGGGTTTGAGATTATACACCCTTTTTGTGTTTCCTGTCAAGAATATCCTTTAGCATTTGTGGAGTGCTGGTTTGGTGGTGCTGAATTCTCTCAGCTTTTGCTTGTCTGTAAAGATTTTGATTTCTCCTTCATATTTGAATGAGATCCTTGCTGGCTACAGTAATCTGGGCTGTAGATTATTTTCTTTCATCACTTTAAGTATGTCTTGCCATTCCCTCCTGGCCTGAAGAGTTTCTATTGAAAGATCAGGTGTTATCCTTATGGGAATCACCTTGTGTTTTATCTGTTATTTTTCCCTTGCTGCTTTTAATATTTGTTCTTTCTGTTTGATCTTTGTTAATTTGATTAATATGTGTCTTGGGGTGTTTCGCCTTGGGTTTATCCTGTTTGTGACTGTCTGGTTTTCTTGGACTTGAGTGATTATTTCCTTCCCCATTTTAGGGAAGTTTTCAACTATTATCTCCTCAAGGATTTTCTCATGGTCTTTCTTTTGTCTTCTTCTTCTGGGACTCCTATGATTCGAATGTTGGGGCATTTAATGTTGTCCTGTAGGTCTCTGAGATTGTCGTCATTTCTTTTAATTAGTTTTTCTTTTTTCCTCTCTGATTCATTTATTTCTACCATTCTATCTTCTACTTCACTAATCCTATCTTCTGCCTCTGTTATTGTACTATTTGTTGCCTCTAGAGTGTTTTTGATCTCATTTATTGCATTATTCATTATATATTGACTCTTTTTTTAATTTCTTCTAGGTTCTTGTTAAACCTTTCTTGCATCTTCTCAATCCTTGTCTCCAGGCTATTTATCTATGATTCCGTTTTGATTTCAAGATTTTGGATCATTTTCACTATCATTATTTGGAATTCTTTATCAGGTAGATTCCCAGTCTCTTCCTCTTTTGTTTGGTTTGGTGGGCATTTATCCTGTTCCTTTACCTGCTGAGTATTCCTCTGTCTCTTCATCCTGTTTATATTGCTGAGTTTGGGGTGGGCTTTCTGTATTCTGGCAGTTTGTGGAGTTCTCTTTATTGTGGAGTTTCCTCACTGTGGGTGGGGTTGTACAGGTGGCTTGTCAAGGTTTCCTGTTTATGAAGCTTGTGTCAGTGTTCTGGTGGGTGGACCTGGATTTCTTCTCTCTGGAGTGCAATGAAGTGTCCAATAATGAGTTATGAGATATCAATGGGTTTGGAGTAACTTTGGGCAGCCTGTTTATTGAAGCTCAGGGCTGTGTTCCTGTGTTGCTGGAGAATTTGCATGATATGTTTTGCTCTGGAACTTGTTGGCCCTTGGGTGGTGCTTGGTTTCAGCATAGGTATGGAGGCGTTTGATGAGCTCCTGGCTGTTAATGTTCCCTGGAATCCGTAGTTCTCTGGTGTTCTCAGGATTTGGACTTAAGCCTCCTGCTTCTGGTTTTAAATCTTATTTTTACAGTAGTCTCAAGACTTCTCCATCTATACAGCACCATTGATAAAACATTTAGGTTAAAGATGAAAAGTTTCTCCACAGTGAGGACACCCAGAGAGGTTCACAGAGTCACATAGAGGAGAGGAAGGAGGGAGTTAGAGGTGACCTGAATGAGATGAGGTGGAATCAAAAGAGGAGAGAGCAAGCTAGCCAGTAATCACTTCCTTATGTGCACTCCACAGTCTGGGCCACTCAGAGATGTTCACGGAGTTATATAGAGAAGAGAAGAGGGAGGAAGGAGACAGAGGAGGCTGGGAGGATAATGGGGGGAATCAGAAGGAGAGAGACAGATCCAGCCAATAATCAGTTCCCTAAGTGTTCACCACCGTCTGGAACACACAAAGAGATTCAAAGTTGGGTAGAGAAGAGAAGGGGGAGGGAGGAGATATAGGTGACCTGGTGGAGAAAAAGGAGAGTCCAAAGGGGGAGAGAGCAGTCAAACCAGTAATCTCTCTCCCAAGTAAAAATGAGTACTGAAGATTGGATTCTTAAAGGTACAAATTGATAACAAATACCAAAAAGCAAAGATTAAAAATCTAGAGTAGAGGTTGGATTTTCAAAAATACAATATTAAAGGGAAAAAAAAGTCAGAAAGATTATATATATATATATGAAGTTTGCTTTAAAAAAATAGGGTCTTTTGGTCTGGCTTATATTTCTCAAGATCTATAGGCCCCTTCCTATGTAGTCCGTACTAACGACAGGGTTTTAATCTATTGCACCTGTCACTTCCAAGGCAGTTCCCTCTATTTTAGCTTCTTCTGTTTGCTGGTCTCTTCAGTGTCTGATTTCTGCCCTGACACAAGGAGGGCGGTGGTGGACACTTTTTTAGGCTCATTTGTTCAGTCGCACTGTGGGGAGGGAGGGATGCTGCAAACAAATAACACTGGCATGTGCTCACAGTGTCTCAGCCACTCTAGGCTTGCCTCCACTCACGGCGCATGTGTCCTCCCTGCTCACACTGCTCAAGCTCTATGTTGCCCTGCGAGGAGCCATTCGAGGCCAGCCCTGGGCTGCATGCACCTCCCAGGTCTAAGCCGCTCAGGTTCAGGCACTTGGGTAGTCCTCAGAGGCGCAGACTCAGTTGGGCCTGCATTTTGTGCCCTTCCCAGGTCCGAGCAGCTCAGGTGATGAGGTGTTTGGCAAGCACGGTCACTGCGACTTATTGCCTCCCCCATCCCTGCCACTCAGTTCTTTGGGTGTACAACCAGCTCACCTTTTCAGGTGGATGTTGACTGTCCAGAACCCCAAGAAGTCTTAGTTATCAAAGAAGCCTGCGGGGCGGTCCTAAGATGGCAGAGGAATAGGAAGGGAAGACCACTTTCTCCCTCACAAATTCCTCAAAAGATCATTTCAATGCGGAGCAAACTCCACAAAACAACCTCTGAATGCAGGCAGAGGACATCAGGCAACCAGAAAAGCAGATCATTGTCTTCAAAAACAGTGAACCTCTCTGGGTGCCCCTCAATGTGGAGAAACCTTCATCTTTAGACTAGATGCTATATCATTGGTGCTGTATAGATGGAGAAGTCTAGAGACCACCGTAAAAATAAAACCAAAAACCAGAAGCAGGAGGCTTAAGTCCAAAGCTTGAGAAAATCAGAGAACTCCTGAATTCAGGGAACATTAAGCAATAGGAGCTCATCAAATGCCTCCAAACCTACACTGAAACAAAGCTCCACCCAAGGGCCAACAAGTTCCAGAGCAAGACATATCACACAAATTCTCCAGCAACACAGGAACACACCCCTGAGCTTCAATATACAGGCAGTTCAAAGTTACTCCAAAACTTTAGATGTCTCATAACCCATTACTGGTCACTCCACTGCACTCCAGAGAGAAGAAACCCAGCTCCACCCACCAGACCTCCAACAAAAGCTTCCCTAACCAGGAAACCTGGACAAGCCACTGATACAACCCCACCCACAGTGAGGAAGCTCCACAATAAAGAGAACTCCACAAATTACCAGAATATAAAAAGGCCATTCCAAACGCAGCAATATAACCAAGATGAAGAGACAGAGGAATACCCAACAGGTAAAGGAGCAGGAGAAATGCCCACCAAACCAGACAAAAGAGGAAGAGATAGGGAATCTACCTGAGAAAGAATTCCGAATATTGATAGTGAAAATGATCCAAAACCTTGAAGTCAAAATGGAATCACAGATAAATACCCTAGAGACAAGGATTGAGAAGATGCAAGAAAGGTTCAACAAGGACCTAGAAGAAATAAAAAAGGGTCAATATACAATGAATAATGCAATAAATGAGATCAGAAACACTCTGGAGGCAACAAATAATAGAATAACGGAGGCAGAAGATAGGATTAGTGAAATAGAAGACAGAATGGTAGAAATAAATGAATCAGAGAGGAAAAAAGAAAAACGAATTAAAAGAAATGAGGACAATCTCAGAGACCTCCAGGACAATATGAAACGCTCCAACATTCGAATTATAGGAGTCCCAGAAGAAGAAGACAAAAAGAAGGACCATGAGAAAATCCTTGAGGAGATAATAGTTGAAAACTTCCCTAAAATGGGGAAGGAAATAATCACCCAAGTCCAAGAAACCCAGAGAGTCCCAAATAGGATAAACCCAAGGCGAAACACCCCAAGACACATATTAATCAAATTAACAAAGATCAAACACAAAGAACAATTATTAAAAGCAGCAAGGGAAAAACAACAAATAACACACAAGGGGATTCCCATAAGGATAACAGCGGATCTCTCAATAGAAACTCTTCAGGCCAGGAGGGAATGGCAAGACATACTTAAAATGATGAAAGAAAATAACCTACAGCCCAGATTACTATACCCAGCAAGGATCTCATTCAAATATGAAGGAGAAATCAAAAGCTTTACAGACAAGCAAAAGCTGAGAGAATTCAGCACCACCAAACCAGCTCTCCAACAAATTCTAAAGGATATTCTCTAGACAGGAAACACAAAAAGGGAGTATAAACCCGAACCCAAAATAATAAAACAAATGGCAACGGGATCATACTTATCAATAATTACCTTAAACGTAAATGGATTGAATGCCCCAACCAAAAGGCAAAGACTGGCCGATTGGATACAAAAACAAGAACCCTCTATATGGTGCTTACAAGAGACCCATCTCAAAACAAGGGACACATACAGACTGAAAGTGAAGGGTTGGAAAAAGATATTCCATGCAAATAGAGACCAAAAGAAAGCAGGAGTGGCAATATTCATATCCGATAAAATAGACTTTAAAACAAAGGCTGTGAAAAGAGACAAAGAAGGCCACTACATAATGATCAAAGGATCAATCCAAGAAGAAGATATAACAATTATAAATATATATGCACCCAATATAGGAGCACCGCAATATGTAGGGCAAATGCTAACAAGTATGAAAGAGGAAATTAACAACAACACAATAATAGTGGGAGACTTTAATACCCCACTCACACCTATGGACAGATCAACCAAACAGAAAATTAACAAAGAAACGCAAACTTTAAATGATACATTGGACCAGTTAGACCTAATTGATATCTATAGGACATTTCACCCCAAAACAATGAATTTCACCTTTTTCTCAAGTGCTCATGGAACCTTCTCGAGGATAGATCACATCCTGGGCCATAAATATAACCTTGATAAATTCAAAAAAATCGAAATCATTCCAAGCATCTTTTCTGACCATAATGCACTAAGATTAGATCTCAATTACAGGAGGAAACCTATTAAAAATTCCAACATATGGAGGCTGAACAACACGCTTCTGAATAACCAACAAATCACAGAAGAAATCAAAAAAGAAATCAAAATATGCATAGAAACTAATGAAAATGAAAACACAACAACCCAAAACCTGTGGGACACTATAAAAGCAGTGCTAAGGGGAAAGTTCATAGCAATACAGGCATACCTCAAGAAGCAAGAAAAAAGTCAAATAAATAACCTAACTCTACACCTAAAGCAACTACAAAAGGAAGAATTAGAGAACCCCAGAGTTAGCAGAAGGAAAGAAATCTTAAAAATTAGGGCAGAAATAAATGCAAAAGAAACAAAAGAGACCATAGCAAAAATCAACAAAGCCAAAAGCTGGTTCTTTGAAAGGATAAATAAAATTGACAGACCATTAGCCAGACTCATCAAGAAGCAAAGAGAGAAAAATCAAATCAATAAAATTAGAAATGAAAATGGAGAGATCACAACAGACAACACAGAAATACAAAGGATCATAAGAGACTACTATCAGCAATTATATGCCAATAAAATGGACAACCTGGAAGAAATGGACAAATTCTTAGAAAAATACAATTTTCCAAAACTAAACCAGGAAGAAATAGACAATCTTAACAGACCCATCACAAGCACGGAAATTGAAACTGTAATCAGAAATCTTCCAGCAAACAAAAGCCCAGGTCCAGACGGCTTCACAGCTGAATTCTACCAAAAATTTCGAGAAGAGTTAACACCTATCCTACTCAAACTCTTCCAGAAAATTGCAGAGGAAGGGAAACTTCCAAACTCATTCTATGAGGCCACCATCACCCTAATACCAAAACCTGACAAAGATACTACAAAAAAGGAAAACTACAGGCCAATATCACTGATGAACATAGATGCAAAAATCCTCAACAAAATTCTAGCAATCAGAATCCAACAACACATTAAAAAGATCATACACCATGACCAAGTGGGCTTTATCCCAGGGATGCAAGGATTCTTCAACATCCGCAAATCAATCAATGTAATTCACCACATTAACAAATTGAAAAATAAAAACCATATGATTATCTCAATAGATGCAGAGAAGGCCTTTGACAAAATTCAACATCCATTTATGATAAAAACTCTCCAGAAAGCAGGAATAGAAGGAACATACCTCAATATAATAAAAGCTATATATGACAAACCCACAGCAAACATTATCCTCAATGGTGAAAAATTGAAAGCATTTCCCCTTAAGTCAGGAACAAGACAAGTGTGCCCACTTTCACCACTATTATTCAACATAGTTCTGGAAGTTTTAGCCACAGCAATCAGAGCAGAAAAAGAAATAAAAGGAATCCAAATTGGAAAAGAAGTAAAACTCTCACTGTTTGCAGATGACATGATCCTCTACATAGAAAACACTAAAGACTCTACCAGAAAATTACTAGAGCTAATTAATGAATATAGTAAAGTTGCAGGATATAAAATCAACACACAGAAATCCCTTGCATTCCTATACACTAATAATGAGAAAGTAGAAGAAGAAATTAAGGAAACAATTCCATTCACCATTGCAACAAAAAGAATAAAATACTTAGGAATATATCTACCTAAAGAAACTAAAGACCTATATACAGAAAACTATAAAACACTGATGAAAGAAATTAAAGAGGACACTAATAGATGGAGAAATATACCATGCTCATGGATTGGAAGAATCAATATAGTGAAAATGAGTATATTACCCAAAGCAATTTACAAATTCAATGCAATCCCTATCAAGATACCGGCGATATTTTTCACAGAACTAGAACAAATAATTTCAAGATTTGTATGGAAATACAAAAAAAACCACGAATAGCCAAAGCAATCTTGAGAAAGAAGAATGGAACTGGAGGAATCAATTTGCCTGACTTCAGACTCTACTACAAAGCCACAGTCATCAAGACAGTATGGTATTGGCACAAAGACAGACATATAGATCAATGGAACAAAATAGAAAGCCCAGAGATAAATCCACATACATATGGACACCTTATCTTTGACAAAGGAGGCAAGAATATACAATGGAGTAAAGACAATCTCTTTAACAAGTGGTGCTGGGAAAACTGGTCAACCACTTGTAAAAGAATGAAACTAGATCACTTTCTAACACCGCACACAAAGATAAACTCAAAATGGATTAAAGATCTAAATGTAAGACCAGAAACTATAAAACTCTTAGAGGAGAACATAGGCAAAACACTCTCCGACATAAACCACAGCAGGATCCTCTATGATCCACTTCCCAGAATTCTGGAAATAAAAGCAAAAATAAACAAATGGGACCTAATTAAAATTAAAAGCTTCTGCACAACAAAGGAAAACATAAGCAAAGTGAAAAGACAGCCTTCCGAATGGGAGAAAATAATAGCAAATGAAGCAACTGACAAACAACTAATCTCAAAAATATACAAGCAACTCCTGCAGCTCAATTCCAGAAAAATAAACGACCCAATCAAAAAATGGGCCAAAGAACTAAATAGACATTTCTCCAAAGAAGACATACGGATGGCCAACAAACACATGAAAAGATGCTCAACATCACTCATTATTAGAGAAATGCAAATCAAGACCACAATGAGGTACCACTTCACACCAGTCAGAATGTCTGCGATCCAAAAATCTGCAAGCAATAAATGCTGGAGAGGGTGTGGAGAGAAGGGAACCCTCCTACACTGTTGGTGGGAATGCAAACTAGTACAGCCACTTTGGAGAACAGTGTGGAGATTCCTTAAAAAATTGCAAATAGAAATGCCTTATGACCCAGCAATCCCACTGTTGGGCATACACACAGAGGAAACCAGAATTGAAAGAGACACATGTACCCCAATGTTCATCGCAGCACTGTTTATAATAGCCAGGACATGGAAACAACCTAGATGTCCATCAGTAGATGAATGGATAAGAAAGCTGTGGTACATATACACAATGGAGTATTACTCAGCCATTAAAAAGAATACATTTGAATCAGTTCTGCTGAGATGGATGAAACTGGAGCCGATTATACAGAGTGAAGTGAGCCAGAAAGAAAAACACCAGTACAGTATACTAACACATATATATGGAATTTAGGAAGATGGCAATGATGACCCTGTATGCAGGACAGCAAAAAAAGACACAGATGGGTATAGCGGACTTTTGGACTCAGAGGGAGAGGGAGAGGGAGAGGGTGTGATGATTTGGGAGAATGGCATTGAAACATGTATAATATCATGTAAGAATCGAAATGCCAGTCGATGTCTGATGCAGGATATGACACGCTTGGGGCTGATGCGCGGGGATGACCCAGAGAGATGTTGTGGGGAGGAGGGTGGGAGGGGGGTTCATGTTTGGGAACGCATGTACACCTGTGGTGGATTCATGTCAATCTATGCCAAAACCAATACAGAATTGTAAAGTAAAAATTAAAAATAAATAAATAAATCAAAGAAGCCTGCTTGCAGTTTGGTAGCTAATGTCTCTCTGGGGCTGCGATTGCCGCCTTCTGGCTCTGGCTGCCTGTCACCGGAGGGGGATGGTCTGCAGCCGACTAGCTCTGTACAGTCCTTTGCTCTGTGAGTGGGCCTGGCGGTGTCTTAAGTTAGAACTTTTGCGTGGTAGCTATCCCGCAGTCTGGTTTGCTAGCCCAAGTTAGTTCGCTCAGATTGCCCTCGGGGCATTCAGGCCCAGATCCTTACTCTAAGCAATGCAGCCCGCGCCACCCTGCCCAGCCTCCTCTTGCTAGTGGAAGATGCAGGCATCTGTGCTGCTTCTCCGCTGGGGGAGTTACTGTTGGGCTTGTAATCTGTGGGTTTTAATTATTTATTTATTTTTCCTCCCAGTTATGTTGCCCTCTGTGGTTCCAAGGCTCACCACAGACTTGGCAGTGAGAGTGTTTCCTGGTGTTTGGAAACTGCTCTCTTTTTAATACTCCCTTCCCAGGATGGAGCTCTGTCCCTACCTCTTTTGTCTCTTTTTTTGTCTTTTATATTTTTTCATACCTCCTTTCAAAGACAATGGGCTGCTTTTCTAGGTGCCGGATGTCTTCTGTCAGCATTCAGAAATTGTTTTGTGGAATTTACTCAGCGTTTAAATGTTCTTTTGATGAATTTGTGGGGGAGAAAGTGGTCTCTCCATCTTATTCCTCTGCCATCTTAGGACCACCCCCCCAAAAAAAATACCCTTCAGTATATGCCCTGTGATAATGGTACTCCTTTAAGCATCTCTCCTTTCCAGTGAGCACAATGTTAAACTTTCTAAGTAAGAGGTGCCAGAAAGAACAGACTTCCCTGATGACTCTGGTACTTTGTGAGTCAGTCATGTGTGTATGAAAACATCTAGTGAAGCTTTGTCCTTAAGAATAGTCCCCTAATGGTGGTCCTTTGGTGAACGTGCAGTTTGTGCTTATTGAGCTCAGTCACTCAGTCGTGTCCAACACTTTGTGACCATTTGGACTGTAGCCCACCAGGCTCTTCTGTCCATGGGATTTCCCAGGCAAGAATTCTGGTTAGGGTTACCCTTTCCTTCTCCAGGGGATCTTCTTGACCCAGGGATCAAACCAGAGTCTCCTGTGTTTCCTGCACTTCAAGCAGATTTTCTACCTGCTGCGCCATCAGAGAAGCCCCAACTTGCAATTTGGTCTGGCAGTAACCAGTCAGTAGATCTCATCCCAGAAACCGTCATCCCAAAGGGTTATTCTGAATATTGTCCAAACCGGCTCCATATTACACATTAACACTCAAAGTCATATCAAGAGTTCTAGCATGGGAAGCTTTCTCACAGCCTGCCTCCCTTAACTTCCCCTGCATTCCCATTCCTCTGTAAGCCCTGTACACCTTGTCTGTGGCTTGAAAAGTTTCTGACCACCCTGTTCCATACCTGTGCTCCAGGTCACTTTCTGCTTACACAGTAACTACATATCAACCCCACATTAGCCAAGCCAGCAAACTTCTTTGCTCTCCAGTGAGTAGAACCACACCTCCCACAAGCTCTGAAAATCTACCATGGATATTCTTCCTCATTCCCAAGATACCATATTGAGTTTTCTTATCTCTTAAGGTTACTTTTACCATGCTTCAATAGTTATTTATATTAAACTTATCCTGTTTAATCTACTCTAGGGTTTCTGTTTTCTGAGTGAATCTAGACTTATCCATCAGAATATACAGCTCCTATCTGTATATCCATGTTAGAAATAAAAATAAAATCATATGTCAAATTCAGGACTTTCCAAATAGGCTTCAATGGTTCTCTTCTGACTTTTCAAGATTCTAATATTGAAAGGTGTGTCTATTTCTCTTCCCATGAAAAAAATAATCTGGTATAAAATTTACATGACAGAGAAATTTGCCAGTGTCTTAATACTTACTACAAAAAATAATGACCTATGAAATTTTGCATATGGTCATGGTATTAGATTTGTTTTCCTACCATAAACAACTAGAAAATTGGATAAATTATATGAAAAACCTTTTTCAAGCTTTGGACAGCATGCAACACCAGAGTTTCACGTATAAGAGAAAGAAAACAAATGGTATAGGTCCTATAACTCTGATTTTACACTTTGAAGCAATTTCAGACCTCAGTATAGGGAGAGGTAACTCAAGCAGAAGGTGTCTCCTCACTGAATTGAGGACACAGAAATCAAGCACAGGAAGACCAAGATGCCAAAATGTATGAGTCATGATATATGGGATGTATACTGTGAGAAAGCTCCAGAAATCTGCCTATGGATCACAATAAGTCTACTGTACATTCCAGTTGCATGTATATTGAATAAAACTCCACAAGGACAGGCAAAGAGTGATGGATGCCTATGAGTTTAGCAGGTCCTAAAACTTATGCAGGGCTAGTATATATCGAATTTATAGTGAGTCAGAGTGAAGATATGTAGTAAAATACTTACATCATTCAATTAAGATAGGTGAATCACAATTTGTAGAATGAATAACTTACTCAAAGCAAGATTTCATAGACTTCCTCTATCAAATCTTAAATATAAGCTTTGATGGAATCAAGATGATCTGCAAGAAGCTAACATTCTGCCAAAATAACTCTAATATTGCTTAGAAGAAGATAACAAAATCAATGCATCCATCAAACTAATAATACTAATGTTCCATATCTAAAAAAATTATTAAACATGAACAAAAAGGAGGTGAATATTATCATTAGTCATAAAAGAATCAGTTAATAGAAATAGACTTAAAATTAAAGAGAAAAACATCAGATAAAAACTATAAAACATCAATTATGCCCCCAAAAGATAAAGGAAAACATATATATAATGAGGAAATAAATACAAGAAAAAAATAATCATTTAAGATAACTAGTAATGAAAAATTATCTGAAATGAAAAGCCATTAGATAGGCACCAAAATGAGAAAAGATCAGTAGATATATGATAAAAACGCTGTGAACTGAACAACATTGAGAATTTATAAAATTCAATTTTAAAATTGAATTTCTTAAGATAATACAGTTATTATGCATTTGGGAACAAAGATTATATTTTGTTAGGAAAAAACTTACATTAAAAATATGAAATCAAGGATTACTGTTTCTAGTCTATTTGGATTTGTAAATTTTTGCTTTAATACAATCATTTTGTTTCAGGCATTTAGCAGTATAATATTTGAAATGTATACTTGTAATGACATAATAGTCTTTAAGATAAAATTCATAATATTAAGGACTTCCCTGGTGGCTCAGTGGTAAGGAATACACGTGTCAATACAGGGAATGTGGGTTTAATACCTGGGTGGTGAAGATCCCATGTAGAAGGAAATGGCAACTCAGTCCAGTATTCTTGTCTGGGAAATCCCACCAACAGAGGAGCCTGGAAGGCTACAGCCCATAGAGTTGCAAAGCACTGGACATGACTTAGCAACTAAACAACAACAATAATATTAATAAGACTTACCAAGACTGTGTAAAAAGATATTACACAAGTAACAATTTAGTAAATGAAGGGAGCAGGGTAAAGCAGAGTACAAACTTTTAAGTTACAAATTTTAAAATAAATATCTCTACGTAAAAACACACAGAAAACATGAAAACTCATTATAATCTCACCATTTTCCATGATTCATATTTTGCTCGAAATTTCCATGGGAATTTGAAAGAAGGAAAATTAAGCAATTGTGCTCACAAAATTCTCAATCAGAAAAATCTGAACATATCTATTTTTAGAAATGATGATTTTTCAAAGTAGGAACACAGTAAAACAAACCATAGCAAAAAAGAATGAACTGCCATTCTTCAGGCATTAGGACCTTTATACAGAGTAAGCAGTTGAGATTAAAAAAGAGAACAAATTATAGCAAAAAATGTCTTCCCTCTGAGCTGACTAACATAGTTCCATGCATCTCTACAGTAGTTACTGTTTTCAGGAAGGAGAAAAAATCAGATTATCCTCTGTCATTTCTTACAGCATGACTTCCAATTCAGGTTGCAGTCTTATAAGAAACCTGGAAAAAAAAAAAAAAAGCATTGTATATCTCCCTTCCAGCTAACTATTTAAGAAGAGAAGGAAGTCCATGCCTTCTCTCTCCATAGTGAGCAAGGGACAGAAGACAGAATTAAATTTTGGACAGAGTACATTCTAAAAAGGTTAAAGTGTTAGTTGCTCAGTCACGTTGAACTCTGTGATCCTATGGACTATAGCCTGCCAGGTTCCTCTGTCCATGGAATTCTCCAAACAAGAATAATGGAGTGGGTACCCATTCCCTTCTCTGGGCTGTCTTCCTGACCCAGGGATTGAACTAAAGTCTTCCGCATTGCAGCCAGATTCTTTACCATCTGAGCCACCAAAAAGTCCCTACATTCTAATATAAAGTTTATAAAAATGACACTGAAAGAGAACTTGAGGTCAGAAAAGACGTCAATAACCTTTGAACATAATAAAATCAATTACTGGCGGAAGGATTGCAAGTCATATGTAAAGACTGTGAGTCTTATAGGTCAAGTCCTATATTGTAGGCGCTGCTATTAAAAAAAAAAACTTATCAGTTCTGTGTAAGATATACTTGATCTATCTAGATGTTCAGGCAACCAGAGCCTGAATAAAAAAGAAAAGAAAACCAGGCTGCTCTGTCCGTGGAATTCTCCAGGTAAGAATACTGAAGTGGGTTGCTATTCCCTTCCCCAGGGGATCTTCCTGACCGGATTGAACCCACATCTCCTGCATTACAGGCAGATTCTTTACTATCTGAGCCAGCTTTAGAGAGGTGAAAGGAAGTTAAAAAGACCACTCAGCAAGGAAGGGCTTCTGGGTGGGCTGAGCGAAGCAGCTGTGAGAGAACTGCTCAAGTGGAACACACTAACTAGCCTAAAAAATATCTGTGGGGACTTCCCTGAAGGTCCAGTGGTTAAGACGTCCATTTCCAATGCATGGGGTGCGGAGTCAGTCCCTAGTTGGGGAGCTAAGATCCCACATGTCTCACAGCCTAAAAACCAAAGCATAGAACAGAAGCAATACTGTAACAAATCCAATACAGACTTTAAAAATGGCTCACATTTGAAAGAAAAAGAAAACATCTGTGTGTACATCTCCACTGTGTGGTCAGTGAAGTTATATAATCATTTATAGATGAAAGATTAGAGTGGCTATCCAATGTTAAGCTCTTATATCTGAGTTTCCTTACAGGATGCAATTTTAGTTTTACTCCTGGAAGCTTTAAATAAACAGATGCTGAAAACTTCTTTGAAATAAATGAATGTGAATATTTACAAGAGAAATTGAGCTGGTAACTGGTAAATGGGGAGTTGTATTTTCTCTGATTCTTTGAAGTCAGTTTCAAGGATGGAGATATTGTTAATGGAGAAATAGAGTGATGAAAATGTTGTAGCAAAGGGGACCCCTTCCAGGGCCTGAAACTGGGCTCTCGTCTAACACTTGGAAATGAATTGTCCAAGGAGGCACATGTGTTGACAAAGCAAGAGATTTTATTGGGAAAGGGTGCCGGGGCAGAGAGCAGGAGGGTGAAGGAACCCAGGAGAACTCCTCTGCCCTGTGGTTCACAGTCTCAGGTTTTATAGTAATGGGATTAGTTCCCAGGTGGTCTTTGGCCAATCATTCTAATTCAGAGTCTTTCCTGGTGGCGCACGCATCACTCAGCCAAAGCAGATTCTAGTGAGAGGGATTCTGGGAAGTGGATGGACACAAAGTGTCTGCTTTTGACCTTTCCCGAACTCTTCTGGTTGGTGGTGGCTTATTAGTTCCATATTCCTTATCAGGATCTCCTGTCATAAAACAACTCATGCAAATGGTTACTATGGTGTCTGGCCAGGGTGAGCAGTTTCAATCAGTGTGCTTCCCCTAACAAAAAGACCACAGGTAAAGATAATCAAAAGATTCCCTCTCCAAATCCTTAATACTCCCCTGTATCCACACCCCGAGAGAGTTACAAGGATCACAGCAAAACCATATCCATGACCCTAGGTGCATTTCTAAATGACAAGACAGAAATTATAAAACTTTTATAGATTTCACTTGACTAAATTACTTATATAAAGGAAATGAGGACAAAGTATAACATTTAAAACTTTCAAAATTCTAGGGCAGCAAATAACAATAAGCTTAATACTTACATGCAATTTTTAGTAAGTCACTTAAAAGGCAATAATCTATAATGACAATACGTTCACCCACTTGGATTTTACAGTGCTACCTAAATACGTGTATGATTCTCTCACCACAGCTGTCTGCTGTAGAAATGGAAGGCACCAACGAGTACTGACATCAGCTTGGCCATTGTGTGTTTCTGAAGTGGGGACCGTTCTGACAATGACTTTTCATCTTGTTCAGTGGGAGGGACTGCCATGACCTTGCAGAAGGATGAATGCACAAGAAAAAAAGTGATTCGACATCCAGCTCTAAGGAGGGAGTTAAGTAAAAACACCCTATATTTTAGCTAATCTCTTGAATTCATAAGTACATTTCAACAATTCTCAAATTGCAACTAAGTGAGACACTTTACAGAGAAGGAGTTTTGTAAACAAAATATAATTAAATGATATAAAATGCTGTTTTTCACAGACCATAAAATTTTGCTCTGTTGAAGCTGGTCAAATCACATTTGCTTCTACTTCCAAAAGATTTCTCTTGATTATAGGGGGATCTTTTTTGTGAATACAAAATGAAAGTTTAAATTATTTTGCAGTCATCACCTTTAATTATGTCCTCCTGGCCTTATATAGCAATTAAATAGTTTTTTTTTCCAGAATTTCATTACTTTTTATTATACACCAACTATATTTAGTTCTTTACAAAGAAAATGCTAAGAAAATTATAACCACATGTTATATGGTTTTAAAATCATAATTCCAGATTTTTTTACACATAAGATGGAATGGTCCAGCAGCTCTATCCACTGTTACAGACTTTAGTTCCATTCAATGATATGGCACATCCTGCAAAATTAACTAGTCACACACAAAAAAATGTCTCAATTACAGTAAAAATGTACACACAATAAAGGTAATTTACAATGACAGATAAGGAATGTAATTCTCTTGGCTGTGCTTCAGAAATTTAGGGTAATAGCCTTAGTCAAGGCACAAAGCAGGAAAAGGTGAGCACAGCTGTTTCTAGGAGTGGGCAAGGTATGTACAATCACTGATGAGGTATGCATGCACGCAAAGGATTTAAAACTGCTCAGTCTTGCTAAGAAAACTGAACTGAGTTAAAAGGAAATGCTGTGGCTTCCCCTTACTATTCACCTCTGGATCAAGTCCACAATCTTACTTCATCATATAGAAAATAAAATTGGCAAGGATCTCCAAAAGTAACTCACTGTCTGGGTAAATGAAACAAAATACTTCACTATTCCCAAATCTTGGTTGTGCCTCCTGACTAGAAGCATCTTGTAGACAAAAGAGTGTTTCACAAAATTGAAATGTCATTCAGGTGAAGGGACAAGACATTTTCCACAGACACTTAAGATTTCAAACTTTCAAATGGCTCTTACAGCTGAACCGTTATGTTACAGTAGCGAGGGTTCTGGGGATCCTTCAGCAGCAAATGCTGGTTTAAAGGGCACGGGGTCTCTTCGGGTTGATTTGCTTGCTGGCCTGTTCTTCTTCTTGCAGAGCTGCACCAAAAGATTTCACTTTATCCCGCAGTTCAATTAAAATGTCTATTTTTTGCTCAAGAATAGCTTCAAGTTGCGTGGCGTATGAATCCACATCATAGTCTACTTCTTCAGTCATCTCTAGGAGAGCCTTTTCATCTTCTAACCATCTGATAGATTCCTGGAATACTGCCCTGTGCTCTTCTACAACTTGTTCTTCCATTTCTACCGTTTGTGAGACAGCTTCGTGGAAAGTAAACAACTGTGGGGAAACCTCTTCTTCATTCTGTTCACAAAGAAGTTTTAGATCATCCCTCTGAGGGGAACTGCTCACACCCCACTGTGCCTCTAAGTCATCAATCTGATTTGGGGGGTGGTGCATTATTGGATGGACGTCACCAGCAGCAGTTGGATCCACAGTCAGTTCTTTAACCCTATTTGCATATCTTAATGTATTGAGGGTATTTTCACAGGATGCCATTCCTGGAGAGATTGTGGCAATCATGCAGGTACGAGAGTTTTCACCTATGGATGAATCTCTTAACACCTGAGTGAGTTTACTTGCTCGGAAAGGAGTATGAGGTTTATTTCTACCTAAGGCTCTGATGCACTGCTTGAGTGCTAAAAGGCTTTTATTAATTTCAGCGCCTTCAAGCCTACTTTGCCTGTCTGCACTGGAAGTGTCAGCCCCTCTTTCATTTCCAGCCAAATCGATGAGAGAAAATTTGCCACGTAGTTTTCCTTTCCTTCTAAGGATAATCTGAAACACCGCATGGCTCCGAGATGAATGTGCATTTGCAGATGTCTGACCGGACGTTCTGCAACTGTTGCCTATGTCAATGAGTTTTAGTACATCTTCAACACACTTGACCTCCCGTTCCTGTAATCCCACCACTTGAACCTGCTGTTTTCCATCTTCAAGCACTCTTAATTTTGTTTTCCTATTTAGCAAGTCAAACACTTTACCACTATAAATTTCAAAAAAGGTTGCATACACTTGAAGTTCCAACTTCTTATAGTTTGGCTTCTTTAGCATTAAAAATACATCCCGAGCTGCTAATGCATAAATTCCTTTAGAACAATCTTGGTTCTTTCCTGAAAAGTCACCTCCCATTGTATGAGTCTTTCCACTTCTGGTCTGCCCATAAGCAAAGCATGTAGCCATTCCCCTCTCAAATATAGTTTCCACTAGTGGTCTAGCTGTAAACCTGTAAACCGTTTCATTAGGAGCTGAGTCATCAAAGGCATAATCGAAACGAAATGTTTGGTTTTCTAGGTACCTTGTTAAATCTACTTTTTGTTTTGGTTCATGTACCGTCACAACATCTTTACTAGGGATTGTGATTACATCAAGATCTTTCATTTGAGTTTCTTTTTTATTGAGTGGTCATTTTCTTACACAAACACATATCCTGTGTTCATCAATAGGATCTGCTGTGGTTAACGGTCTATAATCCAAACTGCCTCTAAAGTCTCTGATCATACACATAATTTCATAATTTGGGTTTGTAGCATCAACATCCTGGGCTCTTTTTTCTCTAAGTTCTTGCTGTTGCAGTCTCCTTTTTTCTCGTTTTTCTTGCAATTTCTCTACCTCTTTCACACAATTAGATTTTCTACGTGCATTCTGTTGTGCAGAGGAAGACTGTTCAGGAAGCTGACTAGGCCATGCACGTGCAGAACGAACCACTCTATTATCTCTTGGAGGAGGCTCATTCTTAATAAAAGCAACAGTCCATCGATTCTTTACAATTTTGTTTACTTTGGCTGAGGATGTTGGAGGTGGGGGTGTTTCTGGACTGGGCTCAATTTCTTCATCTGGTACAAGGTCAGGGTTAAGTGAAAAAATGCTCTCCAGGTCAATCTCTTTGCCTTTTGTATCTCCATTTTCTATCCACTCAACAGTTACACTTCCGTTATCTTCATTTAAAGATGTTACCATTGCTTGATGTATTCGGCCATCGCTCAGCTTGATCTCCACATAAATCCCGATCTGTTTTTTTTTTTTTAATGATATCTCAGATAGACTTTATAATTCTTCCATCTCTTTCAGTGTTCACACAAATTCATTTAACTTGCTGAGAGTTGGTCTTCCTTATTTAAATAGCAGTCTCATGTCTGATTGAAATTCTTTCTACTCCTTCCCTGAAATCCCTCCCTGATCATAGCATCTTGGAATGGAATGAAAAAGACAGGAGCTTCTGGCATACGTTTCTTCCTGCTCCTTCTCTAATTTAACCTCTGAAGTTGAGACAGTGCTCAAGGTCAATTCTATGGAAATTAGTTGGCTTAAAATCAGTTTGCCAAAAACCAATTCTCCCAAAAATCAGTTTGCCAAAGAGTTAATTGAGTGAATAATCTATTTCTCTAAACTGTATATATGATTTTATAATTCATATTAAATGCTAAATTTTCATAGATTTGAGGTTTTTATGAAGATTATTTGAATGACTTTCATTTTTTTCTTCTTTTATATCATTTTAAGCTTACCTATCATGTATTGTTTTGCAGAAACAATACATGATACAGGGCACTCAGAAAGAGAGAGGGTAGTGCTTAAATTGGGCATATTCTCTGTCTGGCCATGAGTGGGTAGGCCTGATTTCAACTGCAAGGAATGATTTTTAAAAAATGATTTAGAAAGAGGTATGCTCTGTGGAGAGTAGTAGGTGCTGCATCATTGAGAATAAGGTGCGAGAAGGAGGATCCTATGTTTATAGCAAGATAAAGCATCATTTAGGTCTCCTAAAACAGGGGATAGGCTGGTGGACAAGAGAAGCTTAATTGAGGAACCAAAGACAGTAGGAGATGAAATGAAGAAGATGTTAAGAATGAGGGCCTAATAGGGAGCCAAAGAATTAGGAAGCAGATGTTTCCTATCAGGTAGCATTCCTCTTCTTGTCTGGTCTGATGTGGACAGGTGGTGGCCAACTTGTCCTGCTGAGAAAGAGGTTCATTCCTGTGAGCTGCTTTAAGCACTGTGGGTTCCCTTGGCTTCAAACTGGTTGCATCACATCACCTTTCTCTGGTGTACAAACCTCTTTGGCAACACAAGTTTGCAGTTCTGGCAATATGGTAACTTCCAGTCTCATCCAGTCTGCATAGTCAAATTGTCAACCTTTGGGAAGGAGAAGGATTCACCTCCTATTCCTCTCAACAGTCTTACTTCAGGAGGATCAGTCTCAGTCCACATTCTGTAGGCCGTCTGTCTACCATCTGATCTACCATGTAGAAGAAGATCACAATGTTTCCTGGTCAATGAGCAAATCAATGCCAACCTTTTATTTTTCAAAGCAATCTCCATTCAGTCTTTATAAGTGATTAGTTTTGATGGGAAGAAATTGCAGTGCACGGGGCTAATATGTGCTCTACTAATCTTCTCCTGACATTATTGGAGGGGGAAAGTGACAATATCATTAACTTTTATAGCTATACTGATATTTTTATAACTAGCATCCATTTGAGATAGCCAGTGTTGTGCCAGGCTGGATAACAAATAAATATCATTCCTGGTGAAATTTATTCTCTGAGCTTGCACGTTTCAACAAATCCTATGAGAAGATTTCTGGTCCTAATCAGAAATGGGTCTCAGAATTTACAGATTGGGATATATGTTTCCTTTGGTCTCTAGTTTCGGGTTTTGATAACAATCCTAGAACCCAAGAAAAATCCCACTGAGCCATTCTAAACCATTCTTTAATAATGCTGCTATGATGAAAAGTATTTCATTGCCTTTTTAAATGAGCATATGGTTACATTAGCCAATGCTTTCTTTGATTGGTAGTAGAGAGCATGTGGTGATGCTTATCCATTTTATTCATATGCTTATGAAATACATATACTCTTAATTTGTATGATGTTCCAGACACTAAGATAAACAAAAATGAGAATAAATAAATATAATTAGAACCATGAAGTCAAGAAACTAAGTTTTTAGGGGAGAATAAAAATAGGACCTTAACATGTACAGATAAAATACAGCAACAGTTAAATGTGGGAGATTACACATACATGATGGAGCAGATAAATTTGACCTGGGTCTTGAAGAAAAGATAGAAATGGGAACCAAAAAAATAGAAAGAAGATGTATGACCATATTATCAAAACATTACCCTCTCTTCTAAAATATAGTTGATAATAACTTCTAACTGAATTTTTTTATTGAATTCTTATAAAATCTTAAATCTGTATGTAGATTGACTTGGGCATTCTCAGTTATATCATAGAATTTTAAGAAACCAATTTCGCTATTCTACATTTTAGCCTAATTGTTGAATACCTAATAATCTGTGCCTATCAGGAATAAAAGATACTCTTTACCTTCAAGAATTCAGTCTAGTAATAAACAAGTATAATAAGTGATTCATACCATTCCATTCAACTTTTCAATGTGAATAAGAAAGCAGGTAACCTGTAATTAAGATGATCCTTCATATGTCAGAAAGCATCTGCATTTTACCACCCTTGAGTTAGTTTTTTCACAACTCTGGGTGATGACGAATACTTTCTTTTTAAGGGGCAGTTTTTTAAATCATATTGCTTCTAAGAGTTCTGGGCTGGTATATAAATGGCTTCACTTCTTAAACCTGACAGAATTTTAGCAGCTTGTGTTCAGTGACTTCTCAGCAATGAATGTGCAACCCATCTAGCACACTAACTTGATACCAGAAATGATATAGAAAAATCTCTTTGTTAAAATAGTTTTATTTGATATGGAATGTATATATCCACACAGTGAATAAGAAAATCCAACAACAGTTCTTTATTCTTTTCAATTAAGAAGGGAGTACTTACAAATTATAACTTAAAAAAAAGAATAGGAAGAATTTAAAATTAATACTTATAAATTTGGAATGTTAAATACAAACAATGAAATGAAAACATTTTCTTCAAGTATGACAATGTGAATAATTTTACTTTGAAATAAAATTCTATAAACCTATGTTTTAAATAACTAAGACATAAAAGGAAAATAAAAGGATCAAGACATCATCATATTTTATCAGGAAGAAATAGAAATAATATTATTCACATAAAATTTTTATCAATAGCATATAAGTAACAGAAACTATTAAGAGAAATTAAGCTTACTGCTGATTTTTTTAAGATTCTTTTTATTTTCTAAAGTTTCTAAAATGTATACATATTACTTTTATCATCCCAAAATAATATTTGTTATGAAAAGCTGTAAGCAATCAATTTCCACATACCCAGTTTTCTAAATGAACAATTTTGAAGATTTTGGAAGAATTTCATATATATTTTATTTTTCTTATTTTGTTGTTATGATTTTTTAAAACAAATTCCAGCCATCATTTAATGTTATCTCTATAAACTTCAGCATATACCTTCAAAAAGTATGAACAATTTCCTGTGTAAAGTGAGTGGCTTTTTCATACATAACAAGATTAGAAAATTCCTTTATGTCAATTAATATTGAGCATGTAATAAATTCCTCAGATTTTTAAAAAACACTTTTTCATATTTACTTTGTCTAAATCAAGATTCTGAAAATTCATATGTTAGTCACATTTGCTTATGAGGATCTCTTTTGATACAGAGCAGTCCTCCCTAACTGTTTCTAAGCCATTGATTTGTTTCAGAAATAAGTTCTTTTTAACTTCTAGGGCATTCCTATTTTTAACTTCCTCTCCATGGCTTATGCTAGTCATAATTATAGTCATGTTTATGCCATCTAGACTATTAGTCTATCTATAAAGATTTCTTTCATTTCCTTGTTATCATAAATCCTTCAATCAAGGATTTATTTCTGTTTTATTTTCTCTGACATATTTAGAGGAGTCTGATTCCCAATACCATTTAGAAGGAAAAAAAAATGTTTTCTTTATAAAAAAGTGATGTTTGTTTTTTAGTGTAGGAGATGCAACCAAAGAATACTGAATTTGAAATACTTGTTTTAATAGTCCTGTTCTTTATGATACACAACTGGTGGAGAAAATCAGCTCTCCAAATGGCTAAAAATTTTGTTTTAAACGTTTCTGTCTTGTTACTTTTGACTGATTAAAATCTTGTTATTTTTCTTTCCCAAGATTGATTTTCTCTGTAAAAATTTTAGAATATATATCTTGTGAATTTGATTTCCTTTTGTCTTTTTTCCCTTTGTGTTTTTTCCTTCAAATGTATTGTCTATGATTGATACTAGGAAGCATATGCCTATGATTAATATGAGCTTAGGTAACATTAGCAAATGAGTATTAACCTGATTTTGTTTTTGAAGGATGAACCTCTTGCTAAATATTTTAAAGTATTAAATATGCCAATATTTCAATTTCATATTCCAAAAATGACTTTAATAAAGACAGAACAATTTATAGTCTGAGTTTTTATACATTTAAATTTTTTTATTGTTGTTGCTTGAAAAAAGTCAGGTGCAGATTTTTGCTTTTCCTGTGAACCTGTGTGAGTAAGAATCAACTCTGATTTCAGCAGGATTTCCAACCTAGCTTCATCTTCTTTCCTTTAAAATCAAATTTGGCTCCTATGAAGAAAACAGGGCAGAGTAAGGCATATTCAATAGCTTTTTATGACCATCCTGTCTCCTTAAAGATTGCACACCCATTTGTGTATGTGTTTAGTTTTGTTTGAACATATATTTGTTCTCTGTAACTATGTGGGATTGTATTGTTTGAGAAACAAACATAGTACAATTTTTTTAAAAAATACAAAGTACTTCTTTCTGGTTTTTTATCCCAAGAACAATTTTCCACAGAGATACTCTTTTACTCCAGGATCATCATAAATTTTCCTGATCACAGGCACAAAGGCCAATGGTTGTTGATCCATCTGCTGAAATAATTCATCACTTTATATCTTAGATTAATGAAAGTTTTTGCTTTTTATGTATGAGGTGCTCATTCACTCAGTCATGTTTGACTATTTGTGGGCCTATGGACTGTAGCCTGCCCACGGAATTTTTTAGGCAATAATACTGGAGTAGGGAGCTATTTACTTTTCCAGGGAATCTTCCTGATTCAGGGATCAAACCCAGGTCTCCTGCATTGGCAAGTGAATTGTTTACCACTAGCACCACCTCAGATATGCAGATGACACCATCCTTATGGCAGAACGTGAAGAGGAACTAAAGAGCCTCTTGATGAAAGTGAAAGAGGAGAGTGAAAAAGTTGGCTTAAAGCTCAACATTCAGAAAACGAAGATCATGGAATCTGGTCCCATCACTCCATGAGAAATAGATGGGGAAACAGTGGAAACAGTGTCAGACGTTATTTTTGGGGGCTCCAAAATCACTGCAAATGGTGATTGCAGCCATGAAACTAAAAGACGCTTACTCCTTGGAAGAAAAGTTATGACCAACCTAGATAGCATATTCAAAAGCAGAGACATTACTTTGCCGACTAAGGTCCATCTAGTTAAGGCTATGGTTTTTCCTGTGGTCATGTATGGATGTGAGAGTTGGACTGTGAAGATAGCTGAGCACCGAAGAATTGATGCTTTTGAACTGTGGTGTGGAGAAGACTCTTGAGAGTCCCTTGGACTGCAAGGACATCCAATCAGTCCATTCTGAAGGAGATCAGCCTGGGATTTCTTTGGAAGGAATGATGCTAAAGCTGAAACTCCAGTACTTTGGCCACCTCATGAGAAGAGTTGACTCATTGGAAAAGACTTTGATGCTGGGAGGGATTGAGGGCAGGAGAAGAAGGGGATGACAGAGGATGAGATGGCTGGATGGCATCACTGACTCGATGGACGAGAATCTGAGTGAACTCCGGAAGTTGGTGATGGACAGGGAGGCTTGGCGTGCTGCGATTCATGGGGTCACAAAGAGTCGGACACGACTGAGAGCCTGAACTGAACTGAACTGGGCACCACCTGAGAAGCTCTTCAAATACTCAGGAATATACCAAAAAAGGATCAATTGGAATTAAATTTTTTCTTCTATTTGAATCCAAAGACCAAATTTACATTCCTAATCCTGCTTTTAATACTAAGACACATTGAGCAAATTCTTTTTCTTCCTTGGACTTTGCAACCTCTTTGCCCATGATTCTTTTTCCATATAGCCAAAAATGCAATTTATTTATCAGTCTCAATCATCCACTGGTGCCTTCATATGTGAACCTAAGGGACAGTCTTGGAAGAATGAAGAATAATTATTTAAAAGACAAGAATATTAGAAATGTTCAGATGCAAATTGTTTATTTGTTATTAGCATTTTTTTTAATTCACCCACCTATTCAAGTTTTCTTTTTATTGCTTATCTCTTTACCTAAATTGCCTTAGTAGCATCTGTCAGCATCTTCAGCTTTGGATTGTAAATTTCCAAGAGATAGATTATGTCTATCTAACTTTGTGTGTACAGCAACTAATAAAGCATGTTATGAAGATAGATTTGCAATGTATTTTGATGGTGATAAATTTTACTAAGTCCATTTTAATATCTCATTCTAGTTACTTTTAAAAGAGAAACATCATTATCAGTATACCACACAATTAACCCTAATGCATTTGAAAAGAAAGCCAAGATATGAAATGTTTTTCTTTTTTTTTTTTTATATCTGACTTAGGTGAACTGTATTAATTTTTCAGCAAAAGTTTTTATAAGATATAATCCAAATGCCATTGAGTAGAGAGTAATTTAAAAATATCTATGAAGATTAGATTTCTATTATTATCCAGTTAATGATCCAATTATTTCATCAAGGAAATAGCTTAATTTAGTCTTTATTCATTTAAAAATTTGGCTCAAAGCTATTGTACTTTTTTATGGGCTGATACCAATAATTATGTGACTCTCGAGTGATCAGCATGCTGCTGATAGTCTCAGTTTATTTTAAGGTTACAGTTGTAAACAGAAATGTATCAAAAGACCTCACTTATAAAACAAAGACACATCACGAAATTATTATCTGTAATCAGTGTTTCAAATTATACTCATGAATTTAGGAAACCATTTTCTGCCAAATTTGCAAAGGGATTTTTATTTTAGAGAATTATTTTTTAAACCAACACCTTAGTGTAATCACAAAAAATAATTTTTGGACTTATTTTTTTAGCACCAAGTCATCATACTCTATGCTAACTTATTTGAGTTCAGAAAAATGTCTACCACAAATTTTTCAGAAAAATGACACTTCTATTAGAGTTTTGCAATACACATTTCCAGGAGGTAGTGTTCATCTTTTGGATGGAGATGAGCTAAGAAAAAGCTCCAGAGTTCTTCCATAATCTAAGTCCTTCAGCATCACAAAAACACATTTTTTTTTTCTAATTTCAATATAATAGCACAGTCCACAGGAAATTAAATCATTCTGAATAATCTAGAGTTGCTCCTCTTTATTAGTTCAGATAATTTAGGAGTGAAAACAACGTATAGAATATTCCAAAATCAGATTCCCTTATCATTTTGTAAATCAAAGGTGAAGCTTCTGAAACTTCTGAAACTCTGAAGGTTAAGCTCTTGGGGTGCCTTTTTGATCTCTCCAAGTGCTGATCTCCTCATCACACCCGGAGCATTCCTCACCACACCCTCCTGAGTTAAAGTAGTTAGGCACTTAGGTACCCTGAGAAGGCTACATTTTCCCCTGAGTTAGTGTTGCTCAATTGTCCCCGGCTCTTTGTAAGACCATGGGGACTGTAGCCCGCCAGACTCTTCTGTCAATGGAACTCTCCAGGCAAGAATCCTGGAGTGGGTTGCCATTTTCTTCCCCAGGGGATCATCCCAACCCAGGTCTCCTGCATTAGGAGGTGGATTCTTTACCATCTGAATCATGAGGGGAGCCCACCAGGGCTTTTTCTGGTCCTTTTCTTGGAATGTTTCATTTTCTGATCTCAGGACTGATTTCTTACAACTCTTACAAGTTTTCCTTTCAAATCTTATCTTTAACTTGACGGATTCCTTGATCAGTCTTGTTCACAATTCCCTCAAATTATTCCATAACTCATTTATTTGACAATTGCAAAGAAAATGTCCTGTGACAATCTCATTGTTGTTACTTACCTTTTATATTAGTGATAAGCTTCTCATGTTGCAAAACTTTTCTGTAGAAGGTAGTCAGTGAATTAGAATTCTATACATTCCTTTCATTGCCAAGGAGAGTACAAAAAGAGTATGTATGTTGAAAAGAACAAAGGAAGAAAGTGAACAAAGGGAATGCCCTTCAGAGCATCTCAAACTGAATTAACATTGTGTAGCTGTACAAAGTTGTTTCATTTGGGCAACACCAGATGTGAACTTCCATAAACAAGAGTAAAAGGACTTGTCGACTGATGCTGGGTAAGCAGAACTCTTGTGCATGTAACAATAGTTGATTAAATACTGTGAAGAATGTGGTTTGCTACTAGACACAACTATGTCTTTGATGGATTAAAACTAGTCATATGTCCAGAAATCTTGGCAACAAACACACTTTTATAAATTGGACAAATAATTTAAAATAACATTTCTTTTAAAAGGAGAGGTTGAATGAAAACAAAAAGAAAGTAGTCACAATTGAATATTTGAGAAATTGGATTCAGCATATACTTTAACTGGCAAGCACTATCTATATTCTTTTTTCCCTATTAGAAATGAACATTCCTTTAACTGAATTTGATGGACAAGGAAGTTACAGAGAAATAATTTTCTTTTTATTGAGAGGTAGAGCCTTGCCAGTTTAGGGTTTCTTGCTTGTTTACATTGTTTTCTTATTTTAACTAAAATATTATATGCGTATACATATACACACCCAAAATAGACAAAACTGAAATGGCTACAAGAAAAAAAAAATACGTAAAAGTTAGTTTTGAAACATTTTTGTTCTGTAGTTATATATATATATATTTATAATAATATTATAATAATAAAACACAGGAGAAATACAATAAAGAATATATGTATTAATATATTTGTATGCTGCTGCTGCTAAGTTGCTTCAGTCGTGTCCGACTCTGTGTGACCCCAGAGACGGCAGCCCACCAGGCTCCTCCGTCCCTGGGATTCTCCAGGCAAGAACACTGGAGTGGGTTACCATTGCTTCTCCAATGCATGAAAGTGAAAAGTGAAAGTGAAGCCACTCAGTCAGTCATGTCCGACTCTTAGCGACCCCATGGACTGCAGCCTACCAGGCTCCTCCATCTATTTGTATATATATATATATATATATACACACACATATATGTTGCATTAAGAAGAGAGAGAAATTGTAAATTGACCTTATTTCTGAAGTCCTCTTTTTTGTTTTAAGGGTTCTTTTGAACACTATAAAATCTTTTTCTAAGTTTTTTTTTTTTTTAAGTCTTATTGAATTCATCACAACAATGTTTTGCCCTGTGGTTTTTATTTGAGGTGGGGGGTGTTTTGACCATGAATTATGTGGAATCTCAGCTCCCTGACCAGGGATTCGACCTGCACGCCCTGCAGCGGAGGGCAAAGTCCCGACCACTGGACCACCAGGGAAGTCCCCAGACTCCTTCTTTTACCACCTTATCTCCACTTAGATTTTGATTCCAGAGCTGCTATGTCCCTCAGAGCTCTGGGTGGCTAAAGAAGGCTCCTTTCTTACTGCTTATATTTTTCCTTATAGATCTTGTAGAGATATATCAGGTTTCTCTTTAGTTAAAGAAAGAAAGAAAATGTAGTAACATTTCATGGGAAAACTGATTATTTTCTTCAATAATTTTCATATTTTGCAAAGAAGGACTAACTGAATTTTGTCTCAGGGCTGGTAACTTTGGGAAAGTCCTTGTATTTTTCAAACTGGGGTTAGCAAACATATTTTCAGGCTCTTCAAGCTATATGAAAGTGAAAGCAAAAGTGTTAGTCTTTCTGTCCAGTCTGACTGTTTGCGACCCATGGACTATAGCCCACCAGGTTCCTCTGTCCATGAAATTTCCCAGGCTATACTACTGGAATGGGTTGCTATTTCCTTCTCCAGGGGATCTTCCCAACCCAGGGATAGAACCTGGGTCTCCTGCATTACAGGAAGATTCTTTACCATCTGAGCCACTAGGAAATATCCTATGTACAAGAATTTTTAAATACAGAATATTATTTTATATTCAGTAATAGTGTATAAAAGAAAAAAGAAACTAAAAATAAGCTGAAGTGCTCCATAACCCACTTTTCATTGGCTGTTACAGTTACCATGACAGAGCAACAAAAGGAATCAAAAGTAAATTTCACTTTTTATTGTCATGTTTAGAGGATACCAATATCAGTCCAACTTATATTTCAAAATAATGCTCCATGCCATTCCTCTAGATTCCAGTATTGCTTACACCTCTCAGCCTCTCTCAAAATTGAAGTTCTTTTATTAATCCTCACCTAAGCCCCTGCACATATTATGGACCTTTTCATTTTCTCCCTTTTCTTTCCCCTTTTTCTTTCTTTCTCATTCTTTATTTTTTTCTCAGGCAACTGAGTATTCTCTTCCTCTTTTTAGTATTTCTTGCCCACATCTCGACTATAACCAAAAATAACTTTAATGTAATTAAGTAGAAATTAACTAAAATCTGTACAATAGCCAATAAGAGCAGAAGGTGAAACACTTAGGTGGTAAGAAAGAGAAGAGGCATGAAAAATAATTTTTGTGATTCTTAAGCATATTCCAACCTCATTCAGTTACAGTATCATTTGTATGTGATCACATAAATTAAGAATAATTGCATTTAAAATTACATGTTTAAATATTTCAGACTAAGGACTGAAGTTCTCAAGAAGTCCACAGTGATTTTTCAATAGCCCTCAAATATTTACATTTGCAAATAAGCATTCTGAGTTGAAAGCAGGATGAACTCTCTAAGATGGGGTAGATTGTTGGATAGATTTGCACAGTCCGTGTGAGATAGAAGCTTATGAAAATAAAAGTGAATAAAAAAGTGAAAAGTTCAAGTGTCACTGGGCATACAATTCCAAGTATAGATACTTGGCCAAGTAAAATAGAAATAAGAGAAGTGCCAAGTGTGTCCTCTTGGAAGAAGGAACAATTTCTATAGCCTTTCAAGCTGACTGCCTTGGATAAATTCATTGTGGAAATTCAATGAATTAAGGGAGCCAATTTAATAAACATTTTAAAAATATGTATAACATGTATCTATATCTCAATAGACAATTATATTAAAGTTTTTAAACTATTCTATTGGAATAAAATATGTACAGAAAATAACACACAGCTTAATTGGCAGCTTAATAAACTGTCATAAAATGAACACAGCCATGTAACCATAAACAGATAAGGGAACCACGCTGAGATACTACACAGCACGCACTACGATAGCTATGATTAAAAAAGGAGAAAAAAGCAAAGAAAAATAGCAAATGTTGCCAAGAATATAGAGAAAATGGTACCCTGATACATTGTTGGTAAGAGTGTAAAATGGTACAGTCATTGTAGATGATGGTTTGGCATTTTCTCAAAAAGTTAAACACAGAATTACCATGTGATCCAGAATTTCTATTCTTACACATATACCACCTAATTGAAAACAGATATTCAGATACTTCAGATAATCATAGCAGCAGTATTCACAATAGCCAAAAATTCAATTGTCCACCATGGACCAATGTGTAAGCAAATTGTGCTTTTTTACATATATATAAAATGGAATATTAATTAGTCATGAAAATGAATGAAGTACCAAATACATGTTACAAAATGTATGAACTTCAAAAACATACTAAGTGTAAGAAGTCAGACACAAAATGTTTTATATGATTCTATTCATTGGAGAGGGAAATGGCAACCCACTCCAGTATTCTTGCCTGGAGAATCCCAGGGACGGCGGAGCCTGGTGGACTGCCGTCTATGGGGTCGCACAGAGTCGGACACGACTGAAGAGACTTAGCAGCAGCAGCAGTAGCAGCATTCATAAGAAATATTCAGAGTAGGTAGATCCATAAAAACAGAAAGCAGATTAGTGGTTACCAGGGCCTTCAGGAGGCGAGGGAATAAGGAAGGACTGCTTAATGGGGATGAGATTTTTGTTACTGAACCAAACTTAGATTACTTGCCCAAAGCCCAGCAAAGCCATTCTATTGACATCAGGCTGAAGTGAAGGAAAATGTGGAGTTTATTGCAAGACAACCAACATAGGGCTAAGTAAGAAGAATGAGCAATTTATGCTTCCAAGTCTCCAACACCCTAATGAGTTTGGGGAAAAGGTTTTTAGAGTCAAGGTATGGAATAGGATCTCAGGGTGCGTGATCAGCTTATGGACATTTCTTCTGACTGGTTTGTAATGAGGCATCAGTGTGGTATTTCAGGAGTTAACATCAACCTTCTGGTTCCAACTCGTTTGAGGCCTATGTGCTTGCAGTCATCATGCAGATAACTTTTTCCACTGGGTAAGGGTTTAGTGTCTACAAAACAACTCAAAGATACAGCTTAAAATATTATCTATGGCCTTTGAGGATGAAATAAAGGTCCTTGAATTTGTTTTGTTTATTTTATCTTACTTGACTATTTTCCTTTGCTTCTTCATTTTCTCACATCTTTAATTAAATTTGCTCTTTGGAACTCAGAGAAGGCCTAGGAGACTATAGCTTTCCTACAAACAAAAGACAGGCAGAGGATAACGGAGTCTAGCCCTCGGACAGCCCCACAGGTCCTTCTTGGTTTCTTCTTCAGGTGATAAAAATGTTTGGAATTTGATAGAGGTTGTCATTTTGCAACTTTGTAAGTATACTAAATTTCACTGGATTATATAGTTTAAAGTGTTTAATTTTATATTATGTAAATTTCACTTATTTTAAGATAACATATTAAAAATATTCAAAGATATTTTTAATGTATCAGATTAGAAAAATGCAAAAAATGTTTGATAATGCACAAATGACTAAACTGTGAAAAAAGTTATCTATTTACATTGCAACTAGACATGCAAATTAGCACAAATATTAAGGAGGGCAATATTTTTAAATATACAGTTTCCAATTACCTATAATCACAATATTATGTATAATAAGAAGATAAAGTATAATTCAAATGATTAAATAAAGCATGATGTAGTCATACATTGGAATGCTGTATGATATTGCTATTACTACAAAAAAGAACAAGGAGCTCTATGATATGTGATACAAGATATATTACTATGTATAAAATAATCATGATTCAGAGATGTTGTGGGGAGGGGGGTGGGAGGGGGGTTCATGTTTGGGAACGCATGTACACCTGTGGTGGATTCATGTCAATCTATGCCAAAACCAATACAGAATTGTAAAGTAAAAATTAAAAATAAATAAATAAATTAAAAAAAAAATAATCATGATTCAGGTACATTTGGTGTGAGAAAGAAATTTGGATTCTATATCTGTGTATATTTTTGTATACATATAACAAAAAAATCTTTAGCAGAAAATTATGGAAGCTAGCAGTAAGAAAATTGTTCACATATAGGTCTTCACTTCCTCCCTTCCCTAATCTCCCAAGCCCATTCCAACCAGGATTCTGTTATTTCCTAACACTTAACTGAATCTCCTTGTCAAAGATACTCTATTTCAGCAAAATCCTCATATACTTCTCTGCCTGCATCCTACAAGAGCTCCATGTCAGCAACTCTTGACAAGATAGGAGTATTTCTCTTGAAATCCTCCCAGCATCAAGGACACCACACTATTCTGATTTGCTTATTGGCTTGTTTCTCCTCTTTGCCTCAACCTCAAACGATTGGATTCCTCAAAGTTTAATCTTAAGGCCTCTACTCTTTTCACATAGAATCTTAGACTTTAAGAAATCTTATTTACCCACAATAATGAGATTTAAATATCCTTAATTCAGCATGGGTTCCTTGTATTTTCTGTTTCACAAGTTCTAGGTTCCTATGTCCAACCAGGAACTCAACATCTACTTTTTAAAATTAAACATCTCTCTCTCTGTAAGAATATTTAAGTTTTACTCTCTTAGTAAATTCAGTTCAATTCAGTTCAGTTGCTCAGTCATGTCCAACTCTTTGCGACCCCATGATCTGCAGCACGCCAGGCCTCCCTGTCCATCACCAACTCCTGGAATCCATCCAAATCCATGCCCATCGAGTCGGTGATGCCATCCAACCATCTCATCCTCTGTTGTCCCCTTCTCCTCCTGCCCCCAATCCCTCCCAGTTTCAGGGTCTTTTCTAATGAGTCAGCTCTTCGCATGAGGTGGCCAAAGTATTGGAGTTTCAGCTTCAACATTGGTCCCTCCAATGAACACCCAGGACTGATCTCCTTTCGGATGGACTGGTTGGATCTCCTTGCAGTCCAAGGGACTCTCAAGAGTCTTCTCCAACAGCACAGTTCAAAAGCATCAATTCTTTGGCACTCAGCTTTCTTTATAGTCCAAATCTCACATCCATATATGACTACTGGAAACACCATAGCCTTGACTAGATGGACCTTTGTTAACAAAGTAATGTCTCTGCTGTTTTTTTTTTTTTTTAACCTTACAGTATTGTATTGGTTTTGCCATACATCAACATGAATTCACCACGGGTGTACACGTGTTCCCAATCCTGAATCCCCCTCCCACCTCCCTCCCCATACCATCCCTCTGGGTCATCCCAGTACACTAGCCCCAAGCATCCTGTATCCTCATTGAACCTAGACTGGTGATTTGTTTCTTACATGATATTATACATGTTTCAATGCCATTCTCCCAAATCATCCTACCCTCTTCCTCTCCCACAGAGTCCAAAAGACTGTTCTATACATCTGTGTCTCTTTTGCTGTCTCACATACAAGGTTATTGTTACCATCTTTCTAAATTCCATATATATGTGTTAGTATACTCTGTTGGTGTTTTTCTTTCTGGCTTACTTCATTCTGTATAATCAGCTCCAGTTTCATCCACCTCATTAGAACTGATTCAAATATATTCTTTTTAATGGCTTGTGTATATGTACCACAGCTTTCTTATCCATTCATCTGCTGATGGACATCTAGGTTGCTCCAATCTACTTTTTAATATGCTATCTAGGTTGGTCATAACTTTCCTTCCAAGGAGTAAGCATCTTTTAATCTCATGGCTGCAGTCACCATCTGTAGTGATTTTGGAGCCCAGAAAAATAAAATCAGCCAGTGTTTCCACTGTTTCCCCATCTATTTCCCATCAAGTGATGGGACCAGATGCCATGATCTTCGTTTTCTGAATGTTAAGCTTTAAGCCAACTTTTTCACTCTCCTCTTTCACTTTCATCAAGAGGCTCTTTAGTTCTTCTTCACTTTCTGCCATAAGGGTGGTATCATCTGCATATCTGAGGTTATTGATATTTCTCCCGGCAATCTTGATTCCAGCTTGTGTTTCTTCCAGTCCAGCGTTTCTCATGATGTACTCTGCATATAAGTTAAATAAGCAGGGTGACAATATACAGCCTTGACGTACTCCTTTTCCTATTTGGAACCAGTCTGTTGTTCCATGTGCAGTTTTAACTGTTGCTTCCTGACCTGCATACAGATTTCTCAGGAGGCAGGTCAGGTGGTCTTAGTAAATTACACAATTTCAATTATACAATGCAGTGCTCTCAATGATATACCATGTTATCCCTTATGTCTTCAGACCTCATTCACCTCATAAATGAAATTTCGTACCATTTTTACCAACTTCCTCCCATTTCTCCTGGCAGCCACTTTTCCCTTCCCTTTTTCTATGAACATCTACTCTTAGTTATGATAGAAATATCTCAAATTTAGCATGTCAAAACAGAACTGCTGGTTTTCCCCTATGCCTTCCTCCTTCCATCTTTTCCACTTTAGTAAAAGCACTGTATCTACTTTAGTGTACTAAGAAAAGAAAACATAGAAATCATCTTATTCCTCTCTCAATCTTTCTCAGGTCTTTTCTAATATACCTCCAAAATAGATCTGGATTCTCTTTTTTTTTTCCATTTTTAATACCCCCACCCACCTCTCCCCTCAGCAAGCACAAAAGTACTCTCTTTTCAGTACTTCCTCTTTGCTTCTTCCAAGCCATTCTCCACAAAGCAGCCAGTGTAATATTTTAAAAGTGTAAATTGTATCATGTCACTGGCTCACTTAAGAGATTTAGTTAATCAACTCCTAATTGCATTAGAATAAAATACACATTTCTCATCATCCTGCTAAGCATGGCATGATCTGACCATAACCAGGCTAACCACTGGTTTTCTGTACCTTGATAAATTGATTTTTAGTCACATTGACTTCTTTCATTTTTTGGATCTATCCATTTTACTTTGGCTTATTTCCATTTCTTTGGAATAGGAATGTGTGTGTGTTTCTGTCTTTGTATGGCTGTCCCTTTCTGCTGCTTCACTTCTGGGCTTAAAGATCTCCTTCCCAGAGATACTTCCTCTGAACATGCCTGCATGGAAGTAAATGCATTCTTCCTCCTCCATTATTCCATATACAACTGACCCTGCCAATTTCATTTATTACAACTCCAAATTCTATATTCATTTGTATATCATTATTCTCTATCCAGTATTGGACTGTAAGTACCAAAGATTTTTATCCTGTCTTTATCCAGTTCCAGACAGAAGCTCTTAACTGATCCGGCAGCTTGTGCTTCCTGCCTCCCTTCAGAAACTAATTGTTATGTAGTGAAGCAATCCTCATGGAGAATCCACATTTAAGTGTTCCAGTTCAAGGCCAAGCCATGTGAATACTCTCCTGGAAATCTTGGTTTCAGCCAAGCCTTCAGATGACTCAGATCCCAACCACCATCTGTCTGATTGTGATTGCAGGTGAGATCCCAAAGGAGAACTGCCCAGTTGAAACAAGCCAACTCAGAAATCTGAAAGAAACAATAACGACTGTTGTAAGCCACTAAGTTTTAAGTTTTTTTTTTTTTTTTTTTAAGCAGCAAAGGATAGCGTCAATATTGACTACAGGGTATCTCTGGGACACTGACGGTTTAGTTTCAGACTAGTGCACTAAGGTAAATATTGCAATAAATCGAGTCACACAAATTTTTGTTTGTTTCTCAGTGCATTTATAAGCTATGTTTACATTATACTGTAGCCTCCTATGTGTGCAATAACACTATTTTGAAAAATATACATATTTTAATTAAAAAACTTTATGGCTAATAAATGTTAATCATTTGAGCAAGTATTGTTTTTCAGTCATTCAGTCATGTCTGACTCTTTACGACCCCATGGACTGCATCACGACAGGCTTCCTTGTCCTTTACCATCTCCTGGAGCTTGCTCAAACTTATGACCATCGAGTTGATGATGCCATCCAGCCATTTCATCTTCTGTCATCCCCTTCTCCTCCTGCCTTCAACTTTCCCAGCATCAGGGTCTTTTCTAATGAGTCAGCTCTTCGCATCAGTGGCCAAAGTATTGGAGTTTCAGCTTCAGCATTAGTCCTTCCAATGAATATTCAAGACTGATTTCCTTTAGGATGAACTGGTTTGATCTCCTTGCAGTACAAGGGACTCTCAAGAGTCTTTTCCAACACCACAATTCAAAAACAATTCTTCAGCACTCAGAGTTCTTTATGGTCCAATTCTCACACACATACATGACTACCAGAAAAACCATAGCTTTGACTAGATGGACCTTTGTTGGCAAAGTAATGTCTCTGCTTTTTAAGGTGCTGTCTAGGTTAGTTATAGCTTTACTTCCAAGGAGTAAGAGTCTTAATTTCATGGCTGCAGTCACCATCTGCAGTGATTTCAGAGCCCAAGAAAAGAAAGTCATCACTGTTTCCAGTGCTTCCCCATCTATTTGCCATGAAGTGATGGGACCACATGCCATGGTTTTCATTTTTTGAATGTTGAGTTTTAAGCCAGATTTTTCACTCTCCTCTTTCACTTTCATCAAGAGTCTCTTTAGTTCCTCTTCTTTTTCTGCCATAAGGGTGATGTCATCTGCCTATCTGAGGTTATTGATATTTCCCCTGGAAATCTTAATTTGTGCTTGGGCTTCATCCAGCCTGGCATTTTGCATGATGTACTCTGCATCTAAGTTAAATAAGCAGAGTTACAATACACAGCCTTGATGCACTCCTTTCTCAATTTGGAACCAGTCCGTTGTTCCATGTCTAGTTCTGTCACTTCTTGACCTGAATACAGATTTCTCAGGAGGCAGGTAAGATAGTCTGGTATTCCCAGCTCTTTAGGAAGGTTTTAGTGTATTCAGTGAAGCAGAAGTAGATGGTTTCTCTGGAATTCTCTTGCTTTTTCTATGACCCCATAGAGCAAATCACAGGGAAGCCATAAGCATTTTCCTGCTGGAGAGTCTTTCCATAATGTTCATGATTACTGACTGATCAGGATTGTGGTTGCTGATGATTGGAGTGGCTGTGGCAATTTCTTAAAATGAGACAATGCTGAAGTTTGCTGCATCGATTGACTCTTCTTTTCATGATTTATTTTTCTGTAGCAGGAAGGGTTGTTTGGTAACATTTTGTTCAAAGTAGAACTTCTTTCAAAATTGGAGTCAGTATTATCAAATTCTGTCACTGCTTTATCAACTGAATTTATGAAATATCATACATCTTTTGTGGTTATTTTAATAATCTTCAAAGTATCTTCACCAGGAACATTTTCCAACTCAAGAAGCCACTTTCTTTGCTCTTCCTTAAGAAGCAACTCCTCATCCATTCAAGTTTATCATGAGATTGCAGCAATTCTGTCACATTTTCAAGCTCCACTTCTAATTCTAGGTCAGTTGCTATTTCTAACACTTTTTCAATTATTTCCTCAATGAAATCTTGAACCCCTCAAAGTCATTCATTAAAGTTGGAACCAACTTCTTCCAAGCTACTGTTAATGTTGATATGTTGACCTCTTTGCATGAGTCAGGGATGTTCTTAATGGTATCTAGGGTGGTGACCGACTCCCAGAAGATTATCAATTTATTTTGCCCAGATCCATCAGAAGAGTCACTACATGTAGTACCTACAGTCTTAGGTAATGTATTTCTTAAATATTAAGACTTAAAAGTTGAAAGTATTTCTTGATCCATGGGCTGCAGAATGGGTGTGGTATCAGTAGGCATGAGAACAACAAGAATCTTGTTGTACCTCTGGATCTGACTCTTAGATGACCAGTTATATTGTTAACAGGAAGTAATATTTTGAAAGGAATCTTTCTCTTTTTTTTTCCTGAGCAGGGTGGGCAGAAAATATTCAGTAAACCATTTTGTAAACAGATCTGCTCTCATCCAGACTGTATTGTTTCATTTAAAGAACAGAAGTTGAATAGATTTAGCATAATTCTTAAGTCCCTAAGATTTTCACAATAGTAAACAAGCATTGACTTCAACTTAAATTCACAGGTGCATTAGCACCTAACAAGAAAGTCAGCTTGTTTGTAGCCAGGCATTGACTTTTCTTCTCTAGCTATGAAAGTCTTATATGGCAAATTCATCTCATAGAAGCTTATTTTGTCTACATTGAAAAATCTACCATTTAGTGTAACCACCTTCATTAATTTTCTTGGCTAAACCTTCTGGATAGCTTATGCATCAGTACTTGATTCTTCATCTTGTACTTTGATGTTATAGAGACAGTTTCTTTCCTTCAACCTCATGAAAGAACCCCTGCTAGTTTCAATTTTTTCTCCTGCAGCTTCCTCACCTCACTCAGCCTTCACAGAATTTGACAAGAATTAGGACTTTTCTCTGGATTAGATTTCCACTTAAGGAAACATTGAGGCTGTTTTGATCTACCCAGAGCACAAAAATTTTCTTCATATCAGCAGTAAGGCTATTTCACTTTCATATCATTTGTGTTTTCGCTGGAGTAGCACTTTTAATTATTTCAAGAACTTGTCCTTAATACTCACAACTAGAAGACTAGCTTTTGACCTATCTCTGCTTTTGACATGCCTTTTCTCATTTCTAGCTTTTAATTTCAAGTGAGAAAAAAGTGACTCTTCCTTTCCCTTGAACCCATTGTAGAGTTACTAATTAGCCTAATTTCAATGCTGTCATGCCTCAGGGAATAGGAAGGCCTGGGGATGGGGAGAGAGATGGGGGAAAAAAAAAAAAAACACAGTAAAAACACACACACTCTTTCATTAAGCTTGCCATCTTATATGGGCATTTGCGATGCTCCCAAAAGAATTACAATAGTGACATCAAAGATCATTGATCATGGATGACCATAACAAATACAATAACAATGAAAAGGTTTGAAATATCACATAAATTACCAAAATACATCACAGAGATACAAAGTGAGCAAATGCTGTTGGAAAAATAGTACTTAAAATTTTACTCCATGTAGTGTTGCCACAGACCTTCATTTTGTAAAGAAAACAATATCTGTCAAGCACAATAAACTGAGGTGTGCTTGTACATTTTCACTATAGTATTTTTAGGCTGTATTTGTTAATAGCATAACAAGAAAAGAACAGAATATAATTACTTAACTAAGGGCAACTGAGGCTACAGAAAACATACATATCAGACTCTGCTTTGTGTAAACTCAGGTCTATTTAACACTTCTATAGATACCTTTCTCTACATCAGTCTATACATCCATTCATTCATTCTCCCAACTTTATCCATTTTCTCTTCCATCCATCTACTCATCACTCCATAAATCCATTCATTTAAGATTCAGTTCAGTTCACTCACTAGGTCGTGTCCAACTCTTTGCGATCCCATAAACCACAGCATGCCAGTCTTCCCTGTCCATCACCAATTCCCGGAGTTTACCCAAACTCATGTCCACTGAGTCGGTGATGCCATCTAACCATCTCATCCTCTGTCGTCCCCTTCTCCTGCCCCCAATCCCTCCCAGTTTCAGGGTCTTTTCCAATGAGTCAGCTCTTCACATTAGGTGGCCAAAATATTGGAGTTTCAGCTTCAGCATCAGTCCTTCCAAAGAACACCAAGGACTGATTTCCTTTAGGATGGAGTGGTTGGATCTCTGTGCAGTCCAAGGGACTCTCAAGAGTCTTCTCCAACACCACAGTACAAAAGTATCATTTCCTCGGTGCTCAGCTTTCTTCACATTCCAACTCTCACATCCATACATGACTACTGGAAAGACAATAGCCTTGACTAGATGGACCTTTGTTGGCAAAGTAATGTCTCTGCTTTCTAATATGCTGTCTAGGTTGGTCATAACTTTCCTTCCAAGGAGTAAATACCTTTTAATTTCATGGCTGCAGTCACCATATGCAGTGATTTTTGAGACCAAAAAAATAAAGTCTGACACTGTTTCCACTGTTTCCCCATCTATTTCCCATGAAGTGATTGGACCAGATGCCATGATCTCAGTTTTCCGAATGTTGAACTTTCAGTCAACTTTTTTTACTCTCCTCTTTCACTTTCATCAAGAGGCTCTTTAGTTCTTCTTCATTTTCTGCCATGAGGGTGGTGTCATCTGCATATTTGAGGTTATTGGTATTTCTCCTGGAAATCTGATTCCATCTTGTGCTTCCTCCAGCCCAGCGTTTCTCATGATGTACTCTGCATATAAGTTAAATAAGCAGGGTGACAATAGACAGCCTTGATGTACTCCTTTTCCTATTTGGAACCAGTCTGTTGTTTCATTTCCAGTTATAACTGTTGCTTCCTGACCTGTACATAGGTTTCTCAAAAGGCAGGTTAGGTGGTCTGGTATTCCCATCTCTTTCAGAATTTTCCACAGTTTATTGTGATCCACACAGTCAAAGGCTTTGGCATAGTCAATAAAGCAGAAATAGATGTGTTTTTTTTTTTAATTTCTGGAATTCTCTTGCTTTTTTGATGATCCAGCAGATGTTGACAATTTGATCTCTGGTTCCTCTGCCTTTTCTAAAACCAGCTTGAACATCTGGAAGTTCACGGTTCACATATTGCTGAAGCCTGGCTTGGAGAATTTTGAGCCTCACTTTATTAGTGTGTAAGATGAGTGCAACTGTATGGTAGTTTGGGCATTCTTTGGCATTGCCTTTCTTTGGGATTGAAATGAAAACTGACTTTTCCAGTCCTGTGGCCACTGCTGAGTTTTCCAAATTTGCTGGCATATTGAGTGCAGCACTTGCACAGCATCATCTTTCAGGATTTGAAATAGCTCAACTGGAATTCCATCACCTCCACTAGCTTTGTTCATAGTGTTACTTCCTAAGGCCCACTTAACTTCACTTTCCAGTATGGCTGTCTCTAGGTGAGTGATAATATCATTGTGATTATCTGGGCCTTAAAGATCTTTTTTGTATAGTTCTTCTGTGTATTCTTGCCACCTCTTCTTAATATCTTCTGCTTCTGTTACATCCATACAATTTCTGTCCTTTATTGAGCCCATCTTTGCATGAAATGTTCCCTTGGTATCTCTAATTTTCTTGAAGAGATCTCTAGTCTTTCCTATTCTATTGTTTTCCTCTACTTCTTTGCACTGATAGCTGAGGAAGGCTTTCTTATTTCTCCTTGCTATTCTTTGGAACTCTGCATTCAAATGGGTATATCTTTCCTTTTCTCCTTTGATTTTTCCTTCACTTCTTTTCACAGCTATTTTTTAAGGCCTCTTCAGACTGCCATTTAAGATTATGGAGCTCTTATTCTGAAGCAAGCCCTTTAATAGACAATAAGAATATAAAATTGAATGAAATATTTTGATTCCAAAGAGAATGTATATTATTGGAAACCATTATTTAAAACAAAACTTCAGATAGGTGGTGAAATTTATAAAAATAGAAGAGGCACCTTTTTTTTTTTTTTTTTTTGGTTACTGTTTTGTTTTTGGTTATTTGAAAACAGTTATTTCCCCTAGAGTCTCAGATCATTGTCAGTTACATGAAAGCCTCAAACACACTTCTCTATTTTCCATATCTACTGAAAAAAAGAAAACAAGTCTTAGCTGATAATAGAAAATAGTTGAGAATCTACTGAGGAAGACGGCTTGCTATGGGAGTTAAGTATGATGACAGAACAGAGTAATTGAAAAAGAGATTCTTGCATCACCCTTTTATCCATCACCCTCCAAGAAATTGTAGCAGATGCAGGAGAAAAAGAGCCAGAGATATAAAGTAACAATTGTCTGGTTGTCTTTAGACATATCAGGTGCCCAATCTATATTGATTAAAATTTCTAAATTTTTATCAACATTTACTTATTTACTTAACTTTATATGTACATGATATGTCTATATGGTACTAATTATTAAAATAGGTGAGCTATTTGATAACTCTGTGTCTATGTTATCAATGTAGGCTGCGCAATAGAGTTAATAATTTGGGGGTCATACTAGATTATTTGCAGTATTATATAGACTTCATTTCCCATAGATTTTTAACATATGTATATCCTTCTTCAGTGACAATGAGAGTATCTAATGGGTTTTGATCTGATTATAAATCTCTTTGCATTTTATTTTTTGTCTTTTCTTTTTGCCCAGTGATTTTTTTTTTCCTACCGATATGTTTATCTTTGGTAGTCAAACTATGCTTCATCCAGTTAACCATAAAAAAATCATGTTTCTTGAGTTCACTCCAAAAGCACTACCTGATCTGTAAAAGTGTATTTTAAAATGTCATAATGCCTTTCCATTATGCCTTTATTTGGAGCTGTGGTGCTTTAAAGTCCCATCCTACAGGGGAAAAAGACAGATTCTTTCTACTTCAGAAGGACAAGCAGCAACACACTGGTGTATGGGAGGACACTCACAAACCAGCAATGATTTAATAATTTTTGTTTGTAAATTAAGTAAATGGACATTTAGACCTTGGGGAAAAACACATTTTCAAAATCTTAAATAAAATTAATCACTATGATGTTTCAGTTTTTAAAGATAAAGTTAGCACGGTTAGCCCCTCATTGTTAATTTTGAAGGTGTGTATTATTTAGCAAAATTTCTCTATATAGCAAGGATGAAATTCTGAGAGTTTCAGGCTTCATGTATACTTTCATATGAACCAGAATTTGAAGTATGAAATAGAATTAATATCAAAGAAAATGGTAAAGAATTGTGGACGCTTCATTCTGTAAGTAATGGTTACTCAACTTGATGTACAGTTTAAATATGTCGTATGACTGCTAAGCTCACTTGTTTCCTGTCCCAGAGAGCTAATTAGTTTTGTTCAGGTTTCTAATCTTAAGGGCACCTTAACCTCAATTTTATAATTTATTAGAAATTCTATGTCATAAGGAATTTATATTGCATATATCAATACAACTTATCATTATAGAAGAAAAAAATAGTCTCTATAACTGAAGTTACACATGTGTAAATTCACCATCATTCTTGCGTGAATGTCTTAATTGTCTATAGTTACTAATATTAAACAAAGTGAAGTTGCTCAGCCGTGCCCGACTCTTTGTGACCCCATGGACTTCAGCCCACCAGGCTCCTCTGTCCATGGGATTTTCCAGGCAAGAGTACTGGAGTGGGTTGCCATTTCGTTCTCCAGCCGATCTTCCCGACCCAGGGATCAAACCCAGGTCTCCCTCATTGTAGGCAGAGGCTTTTACCGTCTGAGCCACCAGAGAAGTCCTAATATTAAACAAAGGTTTGTATTATGTGACAGGCATCATGATGGAGTTGAGGGCCTTGTAGCTGGAAAGCAATATAGACATGTTGCCTTCCCATCTGGGCCATCTAATCTAGTAGGAACACATAATGGGGAGGGAAGTTTAGGGACCTTAGCCTCAGGTTAGGACCTTAGCATAAGGTCCAAGCCATCTATGTTCAGCTTGCAACAATCTACTTCAATAAATGCCTTGCTCTATGATTTCTTGCCTTATGAGAGAAAAGAGTCCTAGAATACAGCTGGAATAAAAGAAATTTAGTATAAACGTACACAAGATAACTAGCCAGCTCTGGTGTATAGAGCTACCTTGGGTCAAGTCCCACTCTCCAGCTCCAATCTCCGGTGACCCCTCATTTCAGTCACAATGTTTCCAGAGGGGAATACTCTTCAGGGGCCTTAGAAGTGGACACTCATGAGCTTCATAACACGGATTCTCTCACTTCTCAGCTCTGTGCATATCCAGGTTAATCATTCGTGGAATCTGATAATTAAAACTTTATGGAAAAGGAAAAAAATCCAGTTCTTTCTTTGAACTATTTTTATTCTGTGAGGACATGCATCTTTCCTATTCTATGAATCATTTTGAGACAAAGAGCCTGGTGGGCACTGGGCAGACTCACGTATGTTTTTTCATGTGGAGTCTTAACAATGCTCTGTCTTCCCCATTCTGTCCCATGCTGTAACCCTGCCACCAGCTGGGACTGCCTCTTCTTTAAGAGACTTATATTGTATGCAAACTCTTATCCTTCAGTTTAGGCAAAGTCCAAACACCTTCCTGAAATTTCTGTGACACAGGCACTTAAGGTCACCTGGTCTCTTCTGGTTCTGAATCATATCTTTGCTGAACTCTGGATTTCACACATTTTTCAATTCCTACAGCTGTTTATTACCTTCTTTTCCATGCTCGCCCCATTTCTATGCCTACTTCTTTTCTTTGGTATCTCCCAAGATGATTTTATCTGTACTTATCTGGATGTATAACAGATTTCATTAAACATTTTGAAGTAAGAGATGAGCTTTAAACACATTCAAAGTACTCAACTTTAAAACTTTGACCATCTTTCCCTAAGTGTTATGGCTGCCATTTCCTGCCAATGTGTGCAACAATCTGTCTGCTGCAAAATTTCAATGTCCTTTGCTTTATTACACAGAACTAACTCCGTCTCCCTAGTTCACTCAGGCTCACCTTCTATGATAAATACTATCTGCTCCCAACATCAGCCTAGGAGCACAGAGACCTCCCCCAATCTGTGCTTTTTCTTTGAAAGTGAGAGTGAAAGTAACTCAGTCGTGTCCAACTCTTTGCTACCCCATGGACTATATAGTCTGTGGAATTCTATAGGCCAGAATAGTAGAGTGGGTAGCCTTTCCCTTCTCCAGGGGATCTTCCCAACCCAGGGATTGAACCCAGGTCTCCTTCATTGCAGATGGATTCTTTACCAGCTGAGGCATTTTCTTTATCTCTTACTAATCAACCTCTGCTATAGGATAGATCAGAAGACATTTTAAAGTGATTAACCTCCCACTAATATGAACAGTTAGAACTGGACATGGAACAAGAGACTGGTTCCAAGTCAGGAAAGGAGTACGTCAAGGCTGTCTATTGTCACCCTGCTTATTTTACTTATAAGCAGAGTACATCATGAGAAACGCTTGGCTGGATGAAGCATAAGCTGGAATCAAGATTTCCTGGAGAAATATCAGTAACCTCAGATACGCAGATGACACAATGCTTATGGCAGAAAGTAAAGAACTAAAGAGCCTCTTGATGAAAGTGAAAGTGGAGAGTGAAAAAGTTGGTTTAAAATTCAACATTCAGAAAACTAAGATCATGGCATCTGGTCTCATCACTTCATGGCAAATAGATGGGGAAACAATGGAATCAGTGACAGAGTTTATTTCTGGGGGGCTTCAAAATCACTGCAGATGGTGAGTGCAGTCATGAAATTAAAAAAACACTTGCCTCTTGGAAGAAAAGTTATGACCAACCTAGATAGCATATTCAAAAGCAGAGACATTACTTTGCCAACAGAGGTCCATCTAGTCAAGGCTATGGTTTTTCCATTGGTCATGTATGGATGTGAGAGGTGGACTATAAAGAAAGGTAAGCCCTGAAGAATCTAACTGAACTGTGGTTCAGTTCAAAAGACTGAGAGGACTCGAGCATCCCTTGGACAGCAAGGAGATCCAACCAGTCCATCCTAAAGGATATCAATCCTGAGTGTTCATTAGAATGACTGATTCTGAAGCTGAAACTCCAGTATTTGGCCACCTGATGTGAAGAGGTGACTCATTGGAAAAGACTCTGATGCTGGAAAAGATTGATGGCAGGAGGAGAAGGAAACAACAGAGGAAGAGATGATTGGATGGCATCACTTACTCAATGGACATGAGTTTGGATAAACTCCAGGAGTTGGTGATGGACAGGGAGGCCTGGCGTGCTGCAGTCCATGGGGCTGCAAAGAGTCGGACATGACTGAGCAACTGAACTGAACCGAAATGACCTATGCTGTTCACAAATGGAAGAGACCTGTGATTAAATCTGCACTGGGTTTTAAATAATTTTTCACTTAATTGCAAAACTTTACTTTGAATCTCCATTAGGTAGCTCCTGTGCATTCCCACAAAATTCATCAGGACACAGATTATGTGATCAACTTAACTGTCTTTGTCTCCCACTAGGCTGAGATTTCCATGAGCAAAGAAACCCTGCATTTTTTTCATTGTTTTTTGTAACACCCAGCTTCAACTAGAAGACTAAATGGACCTTTGTTGGCAAAGTAATTTCTCTACTTTTCAATATGCTTTCTAGGTTTGTCATAACTTACTCCCGGCAATCTTGATTCCAGCTTGTGCTTCTTCCAGCCCAGCGTTTCTCATGATGTACTCTGCATGTAAGTTAAATAAGCAGGGGGACAATATACAGCCTTGACGTACTCCTTTTCCTATTTGGAACCAGTCTGTTGTTCCATGTCCAGTTCTAACTGTTGCTTCCTGACCTGCATACACGTTTCTCAAGAGGCAGGTCAGGTGGTCTGGTATTCCCATCTCTTTCAGAATTTTCCATAGTTTATTGTGATCTACACAGTCAAAGGCTTTGGCATTGTCAATAAAGCAGAAATAGATGGTTTTCTGGAACTCTCTTGCTTTTTCCATGATCCAGTGGATGTTGGCAATTTGATCTCTGGTTCCTCTGCCTTTTCTAAAACCAGCTTGAACATCAGGGAGTTCACAGTTCACGTATTGCTGAAGCCTGGCTTGGAGAATTTTGTATACAAATATGATTACTTTAATGAAGGAATTGATTAGTTTGATTACAGGCTGCTGTTCCAGACACCACTGGGTATTATAGTGAATTAAAGCTCAGTATTGCGTTTCTCACTTCTTATAAGCTTTACATTCTGAAACACATTAAGACCCAAAAGTTTTGTGTAAGACACCATTGGTTTGAGGTTTATTTGTCATATTATTATATATTATTATTATCTCAATATAAGTCACCAAATCAGCTATGTTTGCTTCACATACCCTGTCTCTCAACTACCCTTGTCCTATTCATTCAGGAAAACCCAGGTCCAATGTGTGGAGGACTCTGTGGAACTTTCTTCGGTATTCTAATCACTGGGGCCATTTTTTTTTTTTTTTGTTCCTTCATAGTTCTTAACCCTCTACTCCATACAGTTTTCTTTCCTATATTTTGTGAATTGTATCCCAAGAAAATTAGACAGTGCTTAAGGCAACAAATAAATTATACCCAATGAGTATTTTCTGTTTACACTATTACCTGATGAAAAATAATCATGTAATATTTAAAAAATCTATTTTAAACATAAAACAAAATGCTAATATTTTAATGATAAAATTAACTATGTGAATAGTAAAATATTTTCTTCTTTGTGGTTTGACAAAAATAAATTGTTATTTTTATGAAATATGTCCTAACAAGTACTTGCCCATATTCATGAAAACCCCACTGCCAACAAAAGAGCAGGATTCCTGTTGCAGAAGGAAAAACTATTCCTATTGAGAACCAAACAATCACAGGTGTTTCCATGATACACTATTTTAGATAGTTATAAGGGAATAATTTCAACAAGATATCAGAGGGCATTTTAAACCTTTATGGATCTAAAAAGTCATTATACACGATAATCTTTAAGACTTTATGTCAACATTTTTTTTTTTTTTGCTTTAAGTAGTTTATTGTCTTTTAATAAAATTAACAAAAGTGTTATATTTAACCCCAAATATACCACTTTTAGGGTTCTTCCCTCCTTTATTAGATCCACGTTTTCATCTGATATCATTCCCATCATCCCAGATAACTTCCTTTAGCATTTCTTTTAGCATAGGTTTGGTAGTAATGAATCTCCTTATACTGCATTTAATTGAAAATTTCTTTCTCTTCATTTGAGAATATTTTCATTAGCGAAATCATATTTTGAAAACTTGTTATTTTATTATAGTTTTACATCCTTAATGCAAAAATACTATGTCTATTGTAGAAAACTTAGAGTATATCTATAAGCATAAAGAAGAAAACAAGTTTGCTAATACTCTTCACTAGCCAAAACTAATGCTATTTACATATTTATAATGTAATTTACTTAAGTATGCATATGTAAATAGTACATGTGCTTGTTTATTGTAGATCTGCTATGTTTTAATTTAGTGAAAAAATCATAGTATACCGCAAATGAAGCAATTATACTGTGGAATCTCTAGATTTAATTAGATATGGTTTGGAAGAGCAAAAAACACAGATATAGAATTACACATCGTGGTTTTCCATGAAGGAAACTTACAGGGGGCTGAAATATAAGGGAATAGGGAACAGAGTCATTAGGGGAAGAAACTCTGAAAACTTCCAAAGACAAAGTATCTAGAATACTGGGCAGAGAATGAAACAAGATGAAGATGTAAAGCTTCATAGAGACCAGGTCATGAGGTGCCCCGTGGTCCATTTTAAGGGTATAGACTTATTTTGATAAACAGTGGAACAACATCAGGGGGCTTGCTGCAAAGAAACTGATGTGATTTGGCCAAATCTGGGCTATTCCGCTTCTGCACTATTGACATTTGGGGTCAGATAACTCCTTGTTTTGGAAGACTGCTCTTTGCATTGTAGTTTGTGTAATAGCACCTCTGGCCTCCGTCCAACAGATGCCAGTGACATCTCCTCAGATATCACAACCAAAACTGTCCTTAGACAGTGTTAAATGTCCCCTGGGAGTTAAGAGAGAAATTATCCTTTTTAAAAACAGCTAATTTAAAAGATTAAAATCTCCTCTGGCTTCTACGTGAAGAATAGATCTAGTCCTTCCCTTGTGGGAGCATACTTCTTGATCACAGCGGGCAGTCATATTGTCACCACAAGGGAAACCAGCTTCAAATTCACAGCAGCCAGAGGATTTCAGAGCAGCAATAAAAAATCTGGATGCTTGATGAGTAAATGAGCTGCTGTTATTATAGTTTTCTTACTATTATTGGATAAAATATATTAAACTAATATGTTTAACAGCGTGGAGGGCAATGATGGGAAAGCCAAAGTGGAATATGGAAGAGTAGTGGGTTTGAGTGAAGAGTACTGGTGGGTTGTGTAGGAGACAAGAGTACCTTGGACCAAGGAGATCTGTCTTAGAGTTGTGTCTATGGTGTCTTGAAATTTTGGCTATGGAGAAGTTGTAATAATCAAGATTTTTTGGAACTAGAACAGACATGACGTGAATTAGAATTAGTTACCTCAAGCCAGGTATCATCCTATTATTTTGCTTCATTTCAAGCAAAACTTCTCCCAAAAGTTGTCTGTTTTCCAGAAGGGGAAAAAAAAAAAAGAGGCAAAGTTTTATATAGTATGTATACTATCTTGGTATAAGACTGAGATTATGTATAAACCAAATAGCTGTTTAATACATGTTGAAACAGATGGCATTCTGAGAAAAAATTTTAAATAATATATTTCCTACAGAATGCCTCTAAAAAATAAAATTCAGATGGATAAAAGACATAAATTTGGACAGTAAAATTTTAAAACTATGAGAAATAATATAAGAAAATGTTTCCTAGAAATTTCTTATTGGGATTGAAACATATTTATTAATGATATAAAAGCAAATCTCACAAAATAAAAATATAATTATATGTATTACAACAACAAGAAAACAAATTTTTTGTCTTCTGAAAGACTTTAGAAACCAAAAGTAAGGTAAAATATAATGTGAAAAATATTTTATAATACATAGATGCAAGATTTACATACAGAATGTATGAGACACTTCTTTATATCCCCCCCAAATAAAGAGACAATGCAATTGAGGTAAATGTTGAGTAATTTCTAAAAAGGTATCACAAATGCTCCCATCCATATGCAGTTCTCTAATTCCACTACTAACTAAAGAAATGCAATTCAAAGCAATACAGTAACTACATTCACAAAAAAGTATAGCCACAAAGTATATTACAAAAAACAATGAAAATTACCAGATGCATTAAACAAGTGGAATATAAGAAATCTTACAGGTTCTAGTAGGAACAAATTAGGATTTTTTGGTCTAAATATTGAGTAGAGATTAAGATATGCTGATTCTAAATATATATAGATATATATTTATATTGTACATTGGTATATTCTATCATATATATATTCTATCATATATATATGATATCATCATATAGCATATCTATCATATACAGTTTTCAAAGGTAAACACAGCAATAGTATGTATATTCTCTCTATATATATAAATAGATATAGATATAGATATGTGTGTGTGTGTGTGTGTGTATGTATATATTGGGCTCCCCAGGTTGTACTAGTGGTAAAGAATATGCCTGTCAATGCAAGAGACATTAGACGCAGGTTTGATTCCTGGGTTGAGGCTATTCCCCCTGAAGGAGAGCACGGCAACGCACTCCAGTACTCTTGCCTGGAGAACCCCATGGGCAGAGGAGTCTGGTGGGCTACAGTCCATAGGGTTGCAAAGAATTGAACATGACTGAAGTGACTTAGCATAACTATATACATATATGTATGTATGTATGTATACCCATATACACATATGTATATATATTTGGCATCCACAGGTGAGCATATATTTGCATACACATGTGTGCATATATTTATATATACATATATAAAAGTTTCTGGGGAAGGAAGTCAAAGAATAGTTGGGCCTGGGAAGTTGAAAATAACAAATTTCATTCATCTGTAGAGATAATAATATATGTACTTCATGGACTGTTGTGAGAATCAAATGATTGAACAGATATAAGACACACAGAACAGGGCTGAGCATAAAGGGAGCTATACCTGATAAATATTACCCCTCTTGCTTCACAGTGGAAGGCTACCTTTTCAAGAAGCATGATTAAGCTTTAGGAAACAGAATTTTGGAATTGTCACCAACCTTGTCACCATTCACATAACATTTTAGTGAACTGATAGCTTCTGCTCTCCTCAAATATACGCTTAATGTGTGCATGTGTGTATGTGTTCCCTGTGTATGCATGTATATATATATATGTATATACATTCTCTGTATATATATATATATATATATGTGTGTGTGTGTGTGTGTGTATATATTCTCTGAAGCTTATATCTTGTTGAAGACATGAATATAGAGAAATTAGAGAAGCATACTGTATTCAGTAGCCTCAAAATGGAATGACAAACTATCTTAAGTCAGTTTAATCTTGCTAAGCAATATCATTTCTCTTTCTCCATAGAAAACTTCTGCTATGATAGATCTAATTATTCAACTTCAGTCACTAATTATAATCTTCAGAATTCACATCTTTTATTTTATAAATTACAAATGAGATAGTCATCATAGAGGATAAGTTTGAATTAGTTATAATGGATATAGACGGCACTGAATTGCTGTTTTATCTATGAATTTAACTGATATGTTTACTCAAAGCACAGTTGGTGTGCTTTTTGCCAGAATAATTTTGACCTTTGTTTTACTCTTATGTCACTTTATAATTATCACCACCCACTAGGTCAGAGATCTCAGCTGTACACTAGTTTAAAAAATAAAAATAAAAAAACAGCAAAGTTAAAGTCTTTGTGATTCAAAGTTAAGTTTGAGCATTGACTTTTATTCGGTAGAAATAGCTCTGGGGAAATAAAAACATCTATAGTGTGTAACCATTCATCTAAACTCCAGTTAACAACTCTCTTTCAGTCACATATACCTTCCTGATCTTGAAGAGCAGATACATTTATTGAATCATTCAAACAATTGCTTAAAAAATATTATTATTTATTAAAACATACCATATGCCTGACACTTGGCTGGGCCTGGGGTAAATTATGATCAGATAGATCAGATAAGTGTAGATCCCTGTTCTCTTCAGATTTAATGTCTTTTAGGGATAATGACAAGTAAGGATGGAAATAGATGCAATAGGATTAGTGCCTTGAAAGGTAAGTACTTCTTGATATGATAATATTAAATGTAGGTGGCATAAGACCTGTCTGGGGCAGAATGAGGAGATTGTGGGCCCTGTTACTAAATGCATTCTAAATGTTGGTAAACAAACAAACAAAAAAAATTATACTTCTATCAAATAGCCTTATGAGAATTTAGACTGATTTAATGGGGTTGACATACAATGTGAATAAAATCCATAAATTTATTTTTGTCTTTTTACCATGCCTCTTTAAATCACAATTTAGAGAACTGTGGTCTACCTTTGAAAAAATAAGAGGTAAGGCTTATGCTGAAACATAAATAAGTTCTTAACTTATATTACTATATTCTGATGCTTTCATATTTTAAATGTATTAGGTGGGAATGCAGTTCATAGAATTCAAAATTGCTTAAGTAATTCAATGGTGGGATTTTCAATTTTTAAATATAGAAAAGGGTAAATAATTCCCCAAGACATTTTTACCACCACAACGTTAAGACCATAAGCAGAATAAACTTTCTCCCACTTTATTACTGAATTTAAAAAATGCTCCAAGCACTGAGATTTAAAAACTAAATCATGATGCCGTGAAAATGACCATACAGCATCTTCTACAAATGAACAAAATGTGTGCGTTTAATGGCAATTGACTAGGATGCAGGGGCGATGTAGCATAATGAAGAAAAGACATGTTATAGTTCAATTCTTGAAAACTGTTCCAGAATAAATGCATATGAATATCCTGGGTCAGCTGCTCCCAAGATTGATTTTTACAAAACTTTTACACAATTCTGATGTAGCCAGCGAAATATTTTGGAGTCACTGAACTAAACTGCCCATTCAAATCTAACATTATATGATATCTTGTGAAATGGAAAGGAAAATAACCAGACAAAATATAAATACATATGTAATAAGGAGGTATAATACCTGTCAGAAAAAGAAATATAACTATTTTGTTGTTGAATTTCAGAAAAATGCCATAGCCAGTCTTTTTTTTTTTAATAAATGAATAGGTTTACTTCTGAAGCTCTGAAAGAGGGCTGACCAAGAGAGAAACCTATTACAAAGGAAAGGTGCATTAAAGAGCATGCTGCATTCAGCATATATCAAGTAGTAACTGTACAATAGTACACAACAATGTATATATACCAGGAATGGCTTTTAATGCTTTGTAAATTTTATATTTAATGAATAAAATACAGTTTGTCAGTTTTTTTATAGTTGAAGAAATTTAGGTAAGAAGAGTGCAATTAGTTGCTAAATTTCAAAACTAATAAATGTCATGATAGAATTTGAACCCAGAAAAGGCTATCAGTTTCTCCAATAGAGAACATCAAGACAACCATGAAAGATTGCAAAATACATTTAATATTGACCTCAGATAATTAAAACTTAGATAAATCATATTAAGTTACCTGCCAAAACAATTTAGCCTGGAGTATATATAAAACCTAACAGAAGTTACCAAAGAACTAAAACTGTTGTGAAGAAAATAGCTGGCCAATAAATGAGCTTGACATTCTGACTTATTGATATGAGAAAAGTAACTAAAAGGCTGGGTAGCATTTTTTATTGTCTCCTGGAACTAGGACATAAATGCTGGAATGTAGGGCCCATGGAGAATGGTGTTTCTAGCAATTCACTCTCTATTTGGAGTTAGAATGGCAAAGTGCTACCCAAGAAATAAGGATGAGCTGGAACATACAAGAATATTCACACAAACTGTAGCTAACTTCAATTTTAAATTTTTAAAAATTCCAATTCTTGAAGTTTGCCTGTAGTAATATCACATTTTAAGTCGTCTCAGGATGAGCCAAGAAAAAATTATCCCCAGAGGAAGAAAATATTATTCTTTCTCTCAAAATGTTTGTTTTTGTCCAAACTATTTACTACAAAATCAAAAAGTGTGAGACATAAATATAAGGAGTAACGAATTAAAATCAGCAAAAGAACTAACAATGGAATCAGTGGCTCTAGATAGTGAAATGATCTGATACAGACTTAAAAGAAAAAAAGATTCTCACTACATTAAAAAGATAAAGATCAAGACAGAATATTAAAAGAGAGAACTGGAAACAAATGTACTTAAAAAGAGAAAAAAATAAATTCTAGAATTAAAAATTAAATTAACTAAAAAAATATATATATATAGTACACAAAATTAGGGATACAGGAGGTTAAATACAATTCATAAGATACTTACAGAACTAGAATGTAAAGTCAGGAGAAAGTAAGTAGGAAAAAAGCACCGAGTAATAAGAAGATAGAAAAAAATAAAATAAAAGACGCAACATGGTAAATGATTTAATGTACATGTAATTGGCATCCCCAAAAGAAAAGAGATGGAAGATAAGGCAGGACTAAAGAGATTTGACTAAGAAATTTCCTAAATTAATAAAAATACATCAACCTTCAGATTTGGCAAGCTTATTCTGCACATGCAATCAACTTATAGATAAAAGAATTTCATACAGTCTTTGTAAAAGTACAAAAACTAATGACAAAGACAAAATATTAAGTCACTAGAAAAAGAAAACAGACCACAAGGAATAGTAGTAGGCACTTATGAATGATTTCTATACAAACAATGCCAATATACAGTGGAATGACATATTCTTAGTCCTAAAAGAAAATCATTATCCAAATAAAATATTAACTACTGAAAATACATGCCAACAAATAAAGTGAAATAGACATATTTTCTTTCCATAACTCAGAAAAAGGTATGTTACCTAACAGATTGTACTAAAATAAATATTATAATAAAGGATGTTGTACATCCAGAAGAAACTATAAAGGCCATGGTTGGTTGAAGATACACAGGGGAATGAAAAATGGTAAACCCAGTAAATCTGTGATCTAGTAAAAAAAAAAAAAAGAAAGAAAGAAAAAATCTGACAAATTATTAAAAACAACACATATAATTCTATACTAACTATAGAGTATATTCATAAATAGTAATAAAAATCTTCATAAAGTAAAATAATGGAAAGCAAACATTTTAAGATTTTAGTGTTGCCTGAAAAGAGAGAAGAATTGAAGATTAGTGATAGATTTTAGTTAACCAAGGGCATGTAATCTGGCTTAACACTAAAACAATAAGGAAAGAGTGTGTGGCTTATAAATAACAAAGGAAAGCAAATTAAAGATCACAAAATGGTCAGGACAAATAGAAAATATTTGTTAACATGATAAAAATTAGTGATTACACTGAAATTAATTGAACAAGGAGACAAATTCACAAGGAGCATTATATTCTGGAAATAAAATTATATTTTGTTTAAATGTGATATATGTAAAGCAGAAACACTGAAAAATTAAAAAGACATATGATACAAACATTAGCTAAAAGAAACTGGTGTAGTTATATTAAAATTTGAGGAAAGGTAGAATTAAGGCCTCATTTAAGAGTTGAATTTTCAAATCAAAGCTGGCTGTGTTTTCAGACAGAGATATCTTTTTTCATCTAGGACATTTTCTGTAAATCTGTAAGTTGTTTTTTTTTTTTTTAATCTTAGGAATAAAGACTTCCTTTTTCAACCTACATAATCACTGGTTCTACAATGTGTCTCAGGGGAGACTTTAATACAGTATGTTTCTCACACTACATTACTCAAATAATATTTCAAAACATTATTTATGCTTATATGAACTAAATATATATCATAAATCTGTTTATTTAGTATGTAAAGGCACAAATATTTCCTTTTCTTAAAAAATTGAAAGTAAATTAATTTAAATATTCAAAATGACTTTTTCATTCTTAGTTATTTACCTAAATGTGAACTTCCATTAGGTAGTAATAATTAGACTTGCAGGTCACAGAGGAATAATACTATGAAATCACAAAAACATTTTATTCTGATTGCAATTATTAACATATTTATTCAGTAAATGTTCTTGACTAATAAGAATATTTACTAATTATGTCTGCACAATGCAGAGTGTAGGAGGTTATTTCTTTGGGATTAAGTATCACTTTGCAAGAATGTTTTTATAGAATGAAACCTTACTGATTACTGTTCCACTAATCTCCCAAACCTATAATTCTGTATTCAGTAAATGTTAATTCTATTCTTCTTTGCTTCAGTTACTTGAATAAACACTTAAGTAAAATTTTCGCTACACACAGACTCTCATGAATCCCCATAGTTACAGGAAATTATTAGGTGGTACAAAAGTAATTGTGGATTCAGACTGTGCATTTTAAATCATAACTAGGCTCAAATACATCTTTATCAATCAAAATAGGAACCATTACATCAACATATTTTTGCCAATGTGAAATAAGTGTATTCCTGAGGCATAAAAATATGTATTCAGGATTTGATAAATTCTGGAAAGCATTATCTGCCTCCTACTGGTCATGGAAGTGTTTTCCAAAAAAAAAAAAAAAAAAAAAAAAAAATTGTCCAGATGCTTGAAGAAGTGGTAGTTGGCTGGCGAGAGGTCAGGTAAATACGGTAGATGAGGCAAAACTTTATAGTCAAATTCATTCAACTTTTGAAGGGTTAGTTGTGTAAAGTGTGGTCAGGCACTGTCATGGAGAAGAATCAAGACCTTTCTGTTGACCAGTCCCTTCTGTAGGCATTACAGTTTTCATTGCATCTCATAGATTTCCTGAGCATACTTCTCAGATGTAATGATTTTACTGGGACTCATAAAGCTGTAGTGGATCAGACCCGCAGCCGACCACCAAACAGTGACGATGACCTTTTTTGGTGCAAGTTTGGCTTTGAGAAGTTCTTTGGTGCTTCTTATCAATCCAACCATTGATAAGCTGTTGTCAGCTGTTGTATAAAATCCTGTTTTTGTGGCACATCACAATCTGATCAAGAAATGGTTCCTTTTTGTTGCACAGAATGAGAAGACTTCACTCCAGAATGATGATACTTTTTATTTTTGATCAGCCCATGAGGCACCACTTAAACATTTTCACTTTTGCAATTTGCTTCAAATGCCAAATGACTATAGGATGGTCAACATTGAGTTCTTGGGCAAATTCTTGTGTAGTTGTAAGAAAATCAGCTTCGATGATTGCTCTCAATTGTTCATGGTTCAATTTTTAATGGCCAGCTCCTGGGATCCTAATCTTTGCAAAAATTCTTGTGCAAAATGTCTTAAACCATTTGCAAAAATTCTTAAACCACTTCTCCACTGTATGTTCATTAGCAGTTTCTGCGCCAAATGTCTTTGCTGCTTTATGACCCATTTTGAACTCAAATTGAAAAAATCACTCAAATTTGCTTTTCATCTAACATCATTTCTATAGGCTAAAATAAATATAAAATAAACAGCCAGGAATGTCAATAAAAAAGTATAGAGTGAGAAATGCTCATTAAAATGATGTAAAACATAACTACATATATTATGAATGTATTCAAGTGCTAAGTGGCAAAAGTCAACAATGAAAAACTGCAATGACTTTTGCACCAACTTAAATATATTTATCAAAATATTTTCAGTAGTGTGCCTAGCTGAGAGCATGCCTGTTGCTAAAAGTATCTGTAAGTAGTTTTCTTTCTGCCAAACAAGAGCAACTACCTGTATTGCCCATCAGTGCCTAATGCAGAGAGAGCTTGTGTTATGAGAGTGACACTATAATTCTTAGGGCTGTATCTTTGTGTGTTTTTAATCCCATGCTCTATTTTTCTGTTCTTATCCCTAAAATTCCATAACTGGTTACAGAAGTTAACTAGTCTCTGAGCTCAGCTATTCTGTAGTCATTTTCCCAGGGGAAAATTTGGCTTTTTCTGGTCTTGGCACTATGAGGCATGTCTGATCATGAAAGAAAGGGGAGAGGAGAGTATAATCCAAAGACAAAGATAGGAAAGACCAAATGTCAAGCTAAATAATGATGATTTGATTATTTACTATTTCTATAAATATTCCATTAGAATTTCTTAATTAAATCTCCTCCTCTGCTCCCCAAAGTTTAAGCAAAGGGCAGATAACATCAAAGTATTACAGAGTGGAAATTTTCATCTGACCTTGGTGTACAAAAATGTCTTCTGGATTTTTCCCTCTGATTTACAAGGTCTATGTTTAGAAATCTGGTCATTGGATGACTTCATAAAATAGCACTCTGAAAAACACAGAGCCAGTCAGTGCTTGGGCAACTTACACCAGCTCTGATCTCTGATCTAGGACAAGTACCTAAGTATTTTTTCCTTAATTCAAAGTCGTTATTCTAGCTTGAAAGTATTCTTTAGTCTCCATAGCAATCCTTTGACTATTCAATAATATGATCTTACATATCTTCATATTTGTTCTGAAGTAGAAGACCCTGCTACCTTCTTATTATTGAGCACTTGGAAAAAAAGAAAGGTGAAAATGTTCCAGAATAGTACCGTGATTTTATAACTAAAGTACAGAAGTTCTCCAACAAAAATTCCAGTTTCTCACCTGTCAGAGCTCTGGGAAAAGACAAAATCTGGGAACAAGTTGTCATAGACATCACAGCCCTTGTTCTCTAAACAGTTTTAACATTTAACAGAAGATTTAGAGAACACAAATTCCTAATACAAAAACACATTATTCACATATATGTATGTACAAAGACTTTATATTCATTCATATATATATATGAAATATACACATATGTATGCACACTTTATGTTCAGAATATATAATCACAGAATAGGAACATTATATAACTATAGCATATGGAACATATTGCAATTCTATTGAGCACTAGGCAAAATGAATTAACCTGGAAGTTACTGAGATCAACTGAGAAAAATAAGGAGGAAGAGGATTATTTTTCACACTTTTTCTAAGATTGGCAACTGCCATGTCTACCTATCATCTGTAAGTGCGTTAGACCTAAAAGTTGCTTAAAGTCAGACATGTGCGTAATAGATATCTTGAATGACAGACTGGTTTGTATTCAGTGAGTGATGAAAGTGACCAGGTGACAGCAATTAGAGAGTAGCAACATGGAGAATTATAATAATGTTGTAATAGTAACAGTAGTAACAGCAGGAGATGTCTCTTGCAAAAGGAAGAAAAAATAATAGTTTCCAAGAAAAGGGGGGTTGAGCAGGATATCAACCCGAGCTGTTACTACAGAATGCTTCATTTTGAGAATGCAGAGTCTTCATGGGGCAGTTAGGTTCAGTTAAGCTAGAAGGTAGAGGGAATGTTCAAGAAGAAAGCTGAGGATACAGTGCTAATTACCTAGCCACACTTCTGGGAACACAATGGAAAGATTTGAGTAACATAGGAGGGTTGTACAGATCAGAGCAACGCAACTGTAGGAATTCCCCTGTTAATGGGTGACTGTGGGATCGCAGAAATCTCCCAGTGTCTGGGTTAAAGGAGCACAGACCATGGTCGGGATTGTTCTGATGGTTTCTTAGAGGGGAGTAGGTGCTAGAGTAAGGTGGTATTGGTAAGATGGTTTCCAAAAAGCCCTTCCCTCACACAGTTCAACTGAAAATGATTGATGGTTTTAAAAGGAAAGAACACAAAAGACACATGTGAACGAATGAACTGGTGGTTGCAGATGGACAACTTCAAGAGGGCGCATGGTAGTGAAGAAAACACTGCTAGCAAATGAACTGACAACATCCAGAGACTCCAAATGCTTTAGTATAATTGAAGTGAAATAGATAGGATGGCTTTGCAAGAGTGAGAGATAAGAGATAGTCAGAAATAGCTGAACCGTGAAAGGCTTATTGGTCATACCAAAGCAATTTTTCTGAGTAGCTTAATTTCACCTGTGTCTAAAATACTTTGAGGACTTGTTAAACCTGCAAAACTAAAATCCCTCTCTAGTCTAATAAGAATCTCTAGGATATAGAGCCTGAGAATCAGATCCTTAAGGATACGTGTATGTGTACTAAGTTGCTTCAGGTATGTCCAACTCTTTGCAGCCTTATGGACTGTAACTTGACAGGTTCTTCTGTCTGTAGGATTCTCCAGCCAAAAATACTGGAGTGGGTTGTCACTCCAGGGGATCTTCCCAACCCAGGGATTGAACCACCATCTCTTATGTCTCCTGCATTTGCAGGCGGGTTCTTTACCACTAGTGCCACCTGGGAAGGCCCTTTAAGGATACAAGGAATTAAAAAGGTGAAAGTTTGAAAACATGATTTTGGAACTTAATTTTGCAGACAAAAAGGAGAAAATGAAAAATACTCAAGACAAGAATATTATCATTGTCATCCGTATCATCACCATCTTATAGTGGATTTCAAATAGAAAAAAAACTTCTGTGTACATAAAAATAAACACTGATTTAATATACAGTATAAGCTTTAAGTTAAAATAAAATTCAGGTATACATATTCCACTTTTATGAATTATTCCTTTTACCAACTTTTTCAATTAACTCACCCAGATAAGAGAGCTTCTACATATAAAAGTATTAAGAGTAGTCAACTGTGGAGTTGGAATTACTAGAGAACTATTTTTTCTTTATTATTGAATTGATGTTTTCTGAACTTGGTTAAAAATCACATTTAAATAAATAGAATAAAAAATACATTGGACAATAAAAATTAGAAGCAAAATGTCATCAGTCTAATGCAGACAAGCACAGGAGTAGCAATATTCAAATCAGAGTGAATATTAAAGATGAAAAACTACTAAATGGGCTCAGAAAGTCATTTTATATTGATTAAACTAAAAAAAATCTAGAACTTTTGTGAGCCATCATATTATATAAAAAGCAAAAGAAATCCATTTAAGTAATGCAAAAAAAAAAAAAAACACAAGAAAATTGTAGTAATCCATTTAGTATAAGTAATGCTTTAATATAACTCTATTGATTACAAAAATAAAAGGTGAAAATGAAACAAGATTTAATTATATGAAAGAATTAATATATAAAGAACACTGTACTCTACAAATAGAGACTACCCATTATTTTAGGTTGCCAAGATGTTGACCCATTTATTTGCCAAACTTATTATTTAGATTCTTGGTAAGGAATAAGTTGCACATACACACACACAATGGGTAATTTGAGGAGTTTTTAAGAATGTGTAGGGAAACCACAGGGATGGTGCGATATCCAGAAACTTGTCCTAGATTCCTCAAAGGCTGAAGAAGCATCTGAAAAATTCAGAGAGAAAGAGAAGGTTGTATGGAGACCCACTTCAAAGAAATTTTAAAATTTAGAAAACAGAAGGAGCTGAGGAAACAAAAACCTGAATTGTCCTCTCTTCCCTCTCTCTGCTCTCCTGAAAAGCTCACTCCCTGCTTCCCAACAGCTAAAGACAATCTGCAGCCAGTTGGCATGGGTGACAATTGGTTCAGCCTTCTGGGTCACAAGCAGGGTAGAAAGCATGGAGAGTTGATATATAAAGGAAAAACAGAAAATATCCGGCACCATCACAAAGGAAAATTCCAATATAAGGATAAAATATAAGAGACTTATCCTCTGATCATAATTATTTCATTTTGCCCCCTATTTAGCTAGAAATGTTGAAGTTTGTAGCTTACAAAGATGAAAATCTTTGTAAGGAAGCATTAATTTTGATGTAGTGGAAGAGAAATGGCTGAATACATATCCAATGCTAGAGACAATGTCTGAACTGATTTTTCAGCCTCAGTTAGTTGGTCAGAAAGAGAAAGCTGAGGACTAGGTCTTCTTTAAAATGCATGACAAATATCCAGGCCATTTTTAGAATTTTCGTCAGTTTCTCTCTATATAAAGTAGGATCTGATAAATCGATTCCAAAGTTTGGCAAACTTTGATCCACTGATCCACAGTTTCAATCTAGTCTACCACTTCTATTGCAAAAAAAAAAAAAAAAAGTTTTGTTGGAACACAGCCAGGCTCATTCATTTCCATAATTCCTGTGGCTTATTTCATATTACAATGTCACAATTTAGTAGTTGCAACAGGAGCTATCCAGAAATACTTACATCTTATTTTTAAGACTATTCAGATATAATAAAATTCCTAAATAAAGCATGTCTAAGGATGGAATGAAATTATGAAACAATCATGTGAGACACCCATCATACAGCATAACTTTAAATATCATAATAAATGGAGAAGGCAATGGCAACCCACTCCAGTACTCTTGCCTGGAAAATCCAATGGATGGAGGAGCCTGGTAGGCTGCAGTCCATGGGGTCACTAAGAGTTGGACATGACTGAGTAATTTCACTTTCACTTTTCACGTTCATGCATTGGAGAAGGAAATGGCAACCCACTCCAATATTCTTGCCTGGAGAATCCCAGGGACGGGGGAGCCTGGTAGGCTGCTGTCTATGGGATCGCACAGTCGGACACGACTGAAGCGACTTAGCAGCAGCAGCAGTGACTATATAACATCCAGCTGAAGACTAGCAGGGGGGTACTCTTTCTGTCTCCTTCTGATGCCTATGAGAGAAGCTTTCTCTATCTCCTTTATACTTTAATAAAACTTTATTACACACAAATAAATAAATATCATAACAAAAGTTCACATAGCAAAGTAAAAATAAAACTATATTCCTGTGATATACTATGTCAAAAAGTAAAGAAAAATAATTTAAAATAATTTATAAAATTCTTAAAAATGATGATATTATTTAAGGAAATGCTTATCATAAATTCAAGGTTCCACATAAAAATAAAATTATTACACACATTTTACCAAAAAGCTACTAAATTGATATTGTAAGATAGCTGAAAAATAACAGACAATAAATCTAGAGAAAGCAAATAGAAGGAAAGAAAATAAATAGATGTTAATAAATTTGGCTTGAAGTTTCAAAATAAGAATGGTCATTGTAAACTGAAAAGTAACATTATTTACAGGTAATATTTGTCTTCTAAGGGCACAAGAGAAATATCTACATAAAATCTACTAGAAAACAACTAGCTGTGTAGTTACAAAATAAATATTTCCAAATTAAAACTTTTTACATATTAGGAAGTCTCATGTAATTAATGGGAATAAAATAGTCTTTTAATATTCTACTAAGTGGATTTAACTCAGATGACCATTATATCTACTACTACAGGCAGGAATCCCTCAGAAAAAATGGAGTAGCCATCATGGTCAACAAAAGAATCCAAAATGCAGTACTTGGATGCAATCTCAAAAATGACAGAATGATCTCTGTTCATCTCCAAGGCAAACCATTCAATATCACAGTAATCCAAGTCTATGCCCCAACCAGTAATGCTGAAGAAGCTGAAGTTGAACGGTTCTATGAAGACCTGCAAGACCTTTTAGAACCAACACCCGAAAATGATGTCCTTTTCATTATAGGGGACTGGAATGCAAATGTAGGAAGTCAAGAAACACCTGGAGTAACAGGCAAATTTGGCCTTGGAATGCACAATGAAGCAGGGCAAAGACTAATAGAGTTTTGCCAAGATAATGCACTGGTCATAGCAAACACCCTCTTCCAACAACACAAGAGAAGACTCTACACATGGACATCACCAGATGGGCAAACCAAAATCAGATTGATTATATTCTTTGCAACCAAAGATGGAGAAGCTCTATACAGTCAACAAAAACAAGACCAGGAGCTGACTGTGGCTCAGATCATGAACTCCTTATTACCAAATTCAGACTTAAATTGAAGAAAGTAGGGAAAACCACTAGACCATTCAGGTATGACCTAAATCAAATCAATCCTTTATGATTATACAATGGAAGTGAGAAATAGATTTAAGGGCCTAGATCTGACAGATAGAGTGCCTGATGAGCTATGGAATGAGGTTTGTGACATTGTACAGGAGACAGGGATCAAGACCATCCCCATGGAAAAGAAATGCAAAAAAGCAAAATGGTTGTCTGGGGAGGCCTTACAAATAGCTGTGAAAAGAAGAGAGGTGAAAAGCAAAGGAGAAAAGGAAAGATATAAGCATCTGAATGCAGAGTTCCAAAGAATAGCAAGAAAAGATAAGAAAGCCTTCTTCAGAGATCAATGCAAAGAAATAGAGGAAAACAACAGAATGGGAAAGACTAGAGATCTCTTCAAGAAAATTAGAGATGCCAAGGGAACATTTCATGCAAAGATGGGTTCGATAAAGGACAGAAATGGTATGGACCTAACAGAAGCAGAAGATATTAAGAAGAGGTGGCAAGAATACACAGAAGAACTGTACAAAAAAGATCTTCACGACCCAGATAATCATGATGGTGTGATCACTCATTTAGAGCCAGACATCTTGGAATGTGTAGTCAAGTGGGCCTTAGAAAGCATCACTATGAACAAAGCTAGTGGAGGTGATGGAATTCCAGTTGAGCTATTTCAAATCCAAAGATGATGCTGTGAAAGTGCTGCACTCAATATGTCAGCAAATTTGTAAAAGTCAGTGGCCACAGGACTGGAAAAGGTCAATTTTCATTCCAATCCCAAAGAAAGGCAATTCCAAAGAATGTTCAAACTACCACACAATTGCACTCATCTCACATGCTAGTAAAGTAATGCTCAAAATTGTCCAAGCCAGGTTCCAGCAATACATGAACCGTGAACTTCCTGGTGTTCAAGCTGGTTTTAGAAAAGGGAGAGGAACCAGAGATCAAATTGCCAACATCCTCTGGATCATGGAAAAAGCAAGAGAGTTCCAGAAAAATATCTATTTCTGTTTTATTGACTATGCCAAAGCCTTTGACTGTGTGGATCACAACAAACTGGAAAATTCTTCAAGAGATGGGAATACCAGACTATCTTATCTGCCTCCTGAGAAATCTGTATGCAGGTCAAGGAGCAATAGTTAGAACTGGACATGGAACAACAGACTGGTTCCAAATAGGAAAAGGAGTATGTCAAGGCTGTATATTGTCACCCTGCTTATTTAATTTACATGCAGAGTACATCATGTGAAATGCTGGGCTGGATGAAGCACAAGCTGGAATCAAGATTGCCAGGAGAAATATCAATAACCTCAGATATGAAGATGACACTACCTTTATAACAGAAAGTGAAGAAGAACTAAAGAGCCTTTTGATGAAACTGAAAACGGAGAGTGAAAATGCTGGTTTAAAACTCAACATTTAAAAAATGAAGATTATGGCATCCAGTCCCATCATTTCATGGCAAATAGCTGGGGAAACAATGGAAACAGTGACAGACTTAATTTTTTGGGCTCCAAAATTACTGCAGATGGTGATTGCAGCCATGAAATTTAACGGTGCTTGCTCCTTGGAAGAAAAGTTATGGCCAACCTAGACATCATATTAAAAAGCAGAGACATTACTTGGCCGACAAAGATCTGCCTAGTCAAAGCTATGGTATTTTCCGTAGTCATGTATGGATGTGAGAGCTGGACCATAAAGAAACCTGAGTGTCAAATAGATTCTTTTGAATTGTGGTGTTGTAGAAGACTCTTGAGAGTCCCTTGGACTGAAGGAGGTCCAACCAGTCAATCTTGAAGGAAATCAGTCCTGAATATTCATTGGAAGGACTGATGCTGAGGCTGAAGCTCCAATATTTTGGCCACCTGATGTGAAGAGCTGACTCACTGGAAAAGACCCTGATGCTGGTAAAGATTGAGGGCAGTAGGAGAAGGGGACATAGAGGATGAGATGTTTGGATGGCATCATCAACTTAATGGACATGAGTTTGAGCAAGCTCTGGGCTCTGGTGATGGACAAGGAAGCCTGGTGTGCTGAAAGTCCATGGGGAAGCAGAATCAGACACAACTGAGCGACTATACTGAACTGACACCAACACCATGATTGCAGGCACAGGTATACCTCTTATTTATCTCTTTTGCCAGAGATGATGGGCTGTCTGTAGTGAAGATCACAGTATTCTAGCACAGGAACCACTAGCAGAGATGAAGGTGAGATTCCAGCACTTAGTGTAAACAGCAGCCTCAGTGAATATTTACTCATTGAAATGTTGACATACATGGTACTTATTCCCCACTGAGCTACCATAATGTTAGCACATTATACTCCGTAGATCACTGAATGAAAGGTTATTTTCTGGGAATCTTTTTAATCAAGATAAAAGTTCTCAAGGTACATTGGGGCCAAAGCAACCCTTCTCAGGTACCATGGGAGAAGTAAGCCTGGATGATCCAGGACTTCTATTATACACAAAAAATTAAGCTATCTTTTCTGAATCTAAAATGGTACTAGCTAAATATCTCTCCTGAGAAAATAGCCATGCATACATGTTTTGTGGTGCTCATTTCTCTCCCAGAACGCTGATGAGAAAGGTCAGGTTTTCAGTGAAAACCCCAATCTATAAAGTCTACTTACACATAGAAAACATTGATCAGCATCCTCTCTAATGTATGAAAAATAACGAGGAAAGCAGAAAATTATACTCTGTAGAGTTTCTAACTATTTCATCTAGGAAACAAGAACAAAGTGCTTTGACAAATAAATACTTGAAAAAAAGAAGCTTGGAAATCATAAATGTTTCAGCAGAAATAAGAACAATTAACAGAAGCAATGTGGATGAACCTAAAGTTTGTCATACAGAGTGAAACATGTCAGAAAGAGAAAAAGTATCATATATTGATACTTATCTATGGCTTCTAGAAAAATGGTACTGGTGAACCAATTTGCAGGGCAGGAATAGAGATGCAGACATAGAGAATGGACTTATGAACATAGAGGGAGGAGGACAGCGTTGGATGAGTTAGCAGTGACATATACACACTACCGTGTGTAAAATAGATAGTCAGTGGGAAGCTGCTGCCTAACATGGAAACTTCAGCTGGATGCTCTGTGATGACATAGAGGGATGGGATGGGGGCAGTAGGAGAGAGGTTCAGGAGGGACAGTATATATGTGAACATGTAGCTGACATTGTTCACATTCACATTGTTCTGCAGCAGAAACCAATACAAGATTGTCAAGCAATTATCCTCCAATTAAAAAATAATGGCAATAATAGAAATAAAATTTAAAATTAACAAAATGATCAGAAGATAAAACAATATACTACAAGCAGAGCAAAAATAGAAAAGTGAAGAAATTTAATGAAAATATTTTTTAAAACACAAATTCAGTCTAGAAGGCCCAACATGCATATCAGAGTTCTAAAAATAGAAAATCAGTAAAGGGAATCATCAAAGAAATTTCCTAGAATCAAAATAATAATTTTCATTTTGAAATGACCCATTCAAAACAATGGGAAAAAAAATTAGTCTCTCACAAAAAGGTACATTTGCTTATATTTTTAAAACTTAGGAGACAGAAAAGAAAAAAGAAGTATAATTACAAAGACTAACAAGTCATAATGGCAACAATGACATTAAAATTTTAACCACAGTGTGGTGTTGCCTATATGATGCCAGAGAAATTATTATTTCCAGTATAGAATTCTAATACCAGCCAAACTGCCACAAAAATGCCAGAGCAGAAATAGAAAGAGAAATTGCTTTCAGATATAAAATACCTTCCATATCTTATCGTCCATGGTCATTTTCTCAGGAAGAAACTGAGAAAGAAAACCAAGGAAGAGAAAGTCATGGAACTTAGAAAACCAGGAAACAAACACAGGAAAAAAAAAAAAAAGAGTCCAAGGGAATGGATAACAGTGAAGAGAGATTCCAAGGTGATTGCCTGCAGCCATCCTAGGAATCAGCTAGTTCTGCCTCAAGTAGCTCATGAGGCTCTGGGAAAGTGTCTGGAAAAAGATGAAATGACTAAAAAAAAACTGTCGTGTTTAAAAACATTGAGAGGCAATTTAAGCAACTGGAAGTGATTTGGGGGCAGTACTAATGTGAAAACATATAAGGATGATCATTAACTTCAGGGGAAAATGCTGTGTAGGGATATAAGTGTAATCTTATTGTGCCATATATTCTGTGAATTCAAAATATGGAGTTGAATATGTAAAAGAAGAAAAAAAATCTGATCAAAGTTATGATATAATTACTTTGGGAATATTGGGAAACAAAATTTATGCCTGTATGGGTGGTAGAGAGAATACCACTTATTTTCAAAGACAATAGGTAATGATACATCATGAAGTGATCATACAAGCACATAGTTTAGATCTGCAGAAGTATATCCCAAAAGAAATAACTGACAGAGTTGTAGGGTCTTAGGCTTTGCACCTTGCATGCACTGCCTTCCCGCTGTTGTGTCTGTTCTAGTGTCTCCTTCTACCGAATTTACATGATTCTTTCTGATAATCCAGTCTCACTTAACGTTAACTGTTACTCAATTTTTAGCTTTGTCACTTCCTCAGAAAAGTTTTCCTGAACATTCAGAAGCTTCAAACTAGTGCAGATTCTATTTTGTCCCTCATGACATTGTAAACTCTTCTTTGTAAAGTGAACAATGGTTCCAGTTGTATTTTGTATTGTGAACTCCAGGAGTTCAGGTATTGCATGGGTTTTTTGATCCCTTGTACCCCTAGCAACTGACTGGCTGCAGTTGCTGACTGCAGCATACTGATTGCAATGGGGAACTTACTATGTATTTGTGGAATAACTGAATTAAATACTGTAACTAATTAATAATTTATCACAAAAATACAAAGCATAAGCCAACTATAAATATTATGAATTTTAAAATCCTAAATCATATATTTGCAAATAAAACTCACCATAATTTAACAACAATTATTATAGAATACATTAAGACAATGTATCTTATTAATGTGACAGAAATATGTGACTAGCTCATTACCAGAAAAGATGATTATCTTCAATATCAGTAAGTCTGGAAATAGATCCTTTTTATTAAACTAGCTATTTTTTTAAAAAAAAAACAAAGCAGAAATATAAAATATAACCATAAGACCAATACGTATCATTATATTTGCTTGTAAAGCATTATTTATTCCCTTTAACGCAAGGAACAAGAAAAATATGCTTATTTTCTCAGCCATTATTTGGCATTGTTCTTTGTTTGTAGAGACTGCAATTGAAGAACTAAATGAAAAATTAACAGAAAAATCTTTCAGTAGGATCACAATTCTTTTAGAACCTGTCTATAAGAACCAGATGGAAAAATAAAATGAAAATGAGACAAGATTCTATTTACAATAGTGAAAACAAATGTAAAGAACTTAGGATTAAATCATGCAAATGAGGAGTCAGAGACCTTGGAGAAAAACCAGCAGTGAGGCTTCATTAGCTCAAACAGGAAATAATGTTTTAAGATGGAGAGAATTTCAAACAGTGCCAAAAGCTGGTTAAGTTTAAGTAAAATACAGACCTAAATATAAACATTGGATATCAAGACAAAGAGTTAATTGGACTTTTAGTGAGATTTCTATATGCAGAAAACCAGATTTTTACTGAAGGACATGAAATATTTAGCCAATAACTAGGGATGCACTGTTTCATGACAAGATTTTTAATTTCCTGTAGCTAATATTTTAAGTGAGTACAATTTTACCCAATATCATTTTTTTAATAAACTCATTAATGAAGGCTTAGGATATTTATCAACATGATAAAATATATCTATGTTAGCCTAAATTCTTTATCCCTAATGAAGAAACAATAGAAGAATTTCTAATTAAATGAAGAAAAAGATACTATTATTGTTTAACATTTTACTGGAAGTAAAGTAACCTATACAAATTGCCTAAGAGATAAAACTATCACTATTTACTGATAATGTGACAGCATAAGATAATTCAGTAAGATAGCAAGGCATAAAATTAATATACAGAGATCAATGTCATTTATATAATCAGAAACTAATGTGAATTTAAAAACTTGATTTCCAATAGTTGCACAAAATATAAACTACCAAGAAAGAAACTTAATTTTAAATATGTAAAGCCCTTATGAAGAAAAAAATTTCAATACTCCTAAAGACATAGGGAAAGACTTGAACAAATGAAAATACATAATATGCTCTTATTTGAATATTTCAACATCAACATTATATTATTATCCCTAAGTATTTTAACATGTTTCTAATTTTTAAAAAAGAAGGAATTTCTTTGTAAGAAAAAATTTGAAGTAAAATAAGCACAGAAAATAAACAAAAAGAAAACTCAGAAAAGTTTCAGAAAAAAAGAACAGTGGGTGGGAAAGCCATTATCCAACGTTTAAATGTGTTATAAAATATAAACAGTGAAAACACACATAAATAGATAGATCAATGGAATTAAAACAGAAAGCCCAGGAACAGAAGCCCATAGACTTGAAATTTAATTTATGATCAAGATGGTATATCAGATGAGTGGGAAAACAAGACAGGAAAAATTTCATAGTTAATTAGGCCAAAAAACTATCAGATCCAATCATACAGCAGGACAATTCCAAAAGAATTAGTAATTTATATTGATATTTTAAAATAAAATATTAAAATGATAAGAAGAAATCATACAATTCTTTCAATAAGAGAAGGCCATTTGATGACTCAAATTTCTGAAGCCATACAAAAGATGAATATAGTTTAACCACATGTTTTTAAAAGTATTAAAAATGTTCAAAAAATAAATAATAAAATGGGGGACAGATTTTCAACTCATATAACAAAATGCTTTACTTTTTCCTATTTATAAAGAGCTTCTAGAAAAGAGAAAACTCCATGAAAAAATTAAAGAATACAGAGTGATAAATGTATGCACTATGAATAAATAAATACAACAGAATGCAATGACTGTTACGCATGAGAAAGGTGTTTAGTATAACATATATAAGAAAAAGCAAATGTGATACCATTTCTCACTATCAGATTAGCAAAAATTCAAAAACTAGAAAATGCACAGTGTTATTAATGCATGAAGGGAATGAATACCCATATATATATATACACATACTGGAGAGAGGGTAAATGTTTATCTTTTATTGTATAAATGTTATATTTTACATGAAAAACATTATTATATAAAAATGATATGCTTTATTTTTATGTTTACTCCATACACAAAGTAATTTTGTAAGAACTATCAAAATTATAAATACACTTGTGCTTTTTTACCATACAATTTTATTCCTGGCAAATTGGTCTTCTTATACAGTTGTGCTAATTTGGATATGTACAAGTTTAATCATGGTTCAGTTCAGTTCAGTCTCTCAGTGGTGTCTGACTCTTTGCGACCCCATGAATCACAGCACGCCAGGCCTCCCTGTCCATCACCAATTCCCTGAGTTCGCTCAAACTCACTTCCATCGAGTTGGTGATGCCATCTAGCCATCTCATCCTCTGTCGTCCCCTTCTCCTCCTGTTCCCAATCCCTCCCAGCATCAGAGCCTTTTCTGTAGAGTCAACTCTTCACATGAGGTGGCCAAAGTACTTGAGTTTTAGCTTTAGCATCATTCTTTACAAAGAACACCAAGGGCTGATCTCCTTTAGAATGGACTGGTTGGATCTCCTTGCAGTCCAAGGGACTCTCTATCATGGTAGTAGTGTTGATAATGGCAAAAGACTGGAAAAACTTAAATGTCAATTGAAAAGTGAAAGTGTTAGTCACTCAGTCGTGTCTGACTCTTTGCAACCCCATGAACTATATAGCCCCTGAGGCTCCTCTGTCCGTAGAATTGTCCAGGCAAGAATACTGGAGTGGGTTGCCATTCCCTTCTCCAGGCAATCTTCCCAACCCAGGGATCAAACCCAGGTCTCCTGAATTGTAGGCTGATTCTTTACTAGATGAGCTGGTAACTCCATAAAATGCAATCAAATTATTAAAAAAGTTTAAGGATGCTGCCCTATACTAAATGAAGACACCCTAAAGGTATATTGCCAAGTGACAAAAGTATATTGTTGAGGAATAACTTTTGTTTTAAAAAAAGAAAAAAAAATTAAAAATCTGTAATTTCTTTAGGACTTCCCTGGTGGCTCAGAAAGCAAAGAAACCATCTGCAATACAAAAGCCCAGATTCAATTCCTGGGTCGGGAAGATCCCCTGGAGATTTTCCCTGGAGAAGGGAATGGCTACCCACTCCAGTTTCTGGCCTGAAAAATTCCATGGACAGAGGAGCCTGTCAGGCTACAGTCTAATGGGGTCACAGAAAGTCAGACATGACTAAGCAACTAACACTCATAATTACTTTCAGTTCAGTTCAGTTAAATCACTCAGTCGTCTCCAACTCTTTGCGACCCCATGAATTGCAGCACGCTAGGCCTCCCTGTCCATCACCAACTCCTGGAGTTCACTCAGACTCACATCCATCGAGCCAGTGATGCCATCCAGCCATCTAATCCTCTGTCGTCCCCTTCTCCTCATGCCCCCAATCCCTCACAGCATCAGAGTCTTTTCCAGTGAGTACACTCTTTGCATGAAGTGGCCAAAGTACTGGAGTTTCAGCTTCAGCATCATTTCCTCCAAAGAAATACCAGGGCTGATATCCTTCAGAATGGACTGGTTGGATCTCCTTGCAGTCAAATTTTCCAGTAGTCATGTATGGATGTGAGAGTTGGACTGTGAAGAAAGCTGAGCGCCAAAGAATTGATGCTTTTGAACTGTAGTGTTGGAGAAGACTCTTGAGGATTCATGTCAATGTATGGCAAAACCAATACAGAATTGTAAAGTAAAATAAAAAATAAATTAAAAAAAAAAAGAAAGAAAGAAAAACCATAGCCTTGACTAGATGGACGATTTTTGGCAAAGTAATGTCTCTGCTTTTCAACATGCTATCTAGGTTGGTCATAACTTTTCTTCAGGGAAACAAGTGTCTTTTAATTTCATGGCTGCAATCACCATCTGCAGTGATTTTGGAGCCCCAAAAAATAAAGTCAGCCACTGTTTCCACTGTTTCCCCATCTATTTTGTGTTTACTGATTTGCTGGAGAGAGGTGACAAGGGAACTGGGAAGATGGCAAATAGGATGAGAGGAAGAACTTTTACCATATACCATTCATGCTTTTTGGCCTTTAAATACCATGGATGTTAAAAACTTTTCTTTTCATACTGTCAAATTATTTTGAAAATTTTTCAGGAAGAATAAATTATTAAAAATAGACAAAATAGTGAACAAAATACCTTCCCCTACTGAAAATTAAAACACACTCTAAAAAGTCAACTGTGCATCAAAATTAATACTGTATTATATTGGCCCAACAAAAGTAGGCATGACAATGGTGAAAGACATAGAGATGCACCTACATATGCACAAAATATAGTATATGAGAAATATGATAAATGTCAGGAAAAAGGAGGGATTATTCAATTAATGGTAGTAAAATTGCTGCTGCTGCTGTTGCTGCATCACTTCAGTTGTGTCCGACTCTTTGAGACCTTATGGACTGTATAGCCCTCCAGGCTCCTCTGTCCACAGGGATTCTCCAAGCAAGAATACTGGAATGGGTTGCCATGGCCTCTTCCAGGGGATCTTCCCAACCTAAGGACCAAGCCAGTGTCTCTCATGTCTCCTGCATTGGTAGGCAGGTTCTTTACCACTAGCACCACCTGAAATTAACAGGCAACAATTTAGGAAAAAATAGTACAGTTAGAGCCCAACTTTATAAACCATAAACTAATTCTAAAAGTACAAAAGGAAAAATAGACATTTTTGATAGCAGGCCCAGTGCAAAGAGAATTCTCGATATTGTTTATGAGGATGGGTTGATTATACTTGGAATCCATGCTCTAAAACCACTTAGAATGGTCTGTTAAGTGAGCTTTCAGAGAAAAACCCTTTTAGAACCATCTCGTTACCAATGACCCAGAAGAGACAGCTATTTCAAATCAGCTCTTCACAGGCAGTTAAACAAACTTCTGTTGCTTATGCTGCAATCTGTTTTCTTCACTAAAAATTCACAGCTGTTCTCTGTTGTCACTTTGAACTATCCAGCGATAGCAGTTTTGATTATTCTTTTTAGATTTCATCCTGCTACAGGTACCTAAATGGTTCTTGTAATTGGCCCATCTTCTAGGTTGTGCTGCTGATCACGGAGTATTTTCCTAAAAGGGCTCTTGATTTGCACTGAATGCCAAAGCTAGATTTTCAGCATGAAATCAACTTTCCTCCACTCTTTTTTCCCAGCATCATGAATTTTTATTTTATTGCTAACTGCACTGCCTTTAAGTCTAACACTTTATCTTACATGTTAAACAAATGACTATAAAACATAAAAGTACTTTTATCTTAAGATTTATTTTCCCTTTCCTTTCTCTGCTCTCCTTCCTGTTTACCAAGGACTTTATATTCATCAACTCTCAATCTGTCAATTACACAAAAAGAAATTTGTGCAAACAAATATGGTATCTAGACATGCCAGGAGTATTTCTTTTATTCTTTGTTTGTTTGATCCCTTATTTACTTGTTTTAATAAAGCAGAGCTAGGGAGTAAGATGGAATCAAACTATACCTGGGCTCAGTTCCATATCTAGCTGTTATATAAGAGATCATAAATACCTTACTTAACTTTGCTAAAATTCAGGTTCCTTAACTGTCAACTAGGGATAACACTCTTCTCATATAATTGTTTTTAGGACAAATAAATTTCACTGTAAAACTAGGTATCTTGGGTTTCTCTGATGGCTCAGCAGGTAAAGAATCCCTCTGCAATGCAGGAGACACAGGAGAAATGGATTCAATCCCTGAGTTGAGAAGATCCCCTGAAAAAGGAAATGGCAACTCATTCCAGCATTCTTGCCTGAAAAAATCCCATGGACAGAGGAACCTGGTGGGCTATATCCACAGGGTTGCAAAGAATCGTGTACAACTGAGCAACTAAGCACAAGCACTAGGTATCCTGATGCTAGCAAAACATCTTAGTTGTTTATCTTATACTTTATATACCTGAAATATTTGGTAATTATAAATATTGGTACTGTTTCTTGCAAAAGAATGATGTGAGTGGGAACAGCGGCCTCAGCAATCTAACAGCCACTGTGAGAATGCTTTTCTGTTATTATGCAGATTGCTATCACCCTTTTGATATATGTCAGATGACTGCATCCTAGATCCAGACAAAGCAATGATTTTCCCTGTCTGTTTTTTCATGGGGAGACTTTCAGGCAGAGAAGCTGATGCCTTGCTCCCCAGGAAGGGATCTGCTTCAGGACTGAAAACCTGTGAGCAGAAGTGCTCTTCCTGGAGGCACTGGTAACCTATGTGAACTGTGCTTTAAATGTTTGATGAATACAGCTCTGACAACAGAGCAATTTCTCGAGAATAAGTCAAAAGCTCAGACTTGGAAATCTAGACCTACATGGTCCATCCAACTAGTCAAAGGTGTTTATTGCAATCCATTTAACTTCCTACTAAAGGTATGTCTAAACTTGGTGAGATTAAAGTGTTCCAAAACAGTGGAAACAGTGATAGACTTTATTTTGGGGGGCTCCAAAATCAGTGTAGATATTGACTGCAGCCATGAAATTAAAAGGCACTTACTCCTTGGAAGGAAAGTTATGCCCAACCTAGACAGCATATTAAAAGGCAGAGACATTACTTTGCCAACAAAGGTCCATCTAGGTAAGGCTATGGTTTTTCCAGTAGTCATGTATGGATGTGAGAGTTGGACTGTAAAGAAAGCTGAGCACCGAAGAACTGATGCTTCTGAAAACTGTGGTGTTTGAGAAGACTCTTGAGAGTCCCTTGGACTGCAAGGAGATCCAACCAGTCCATCCTAAAGGAAATCAGTCCTGAATATTCATTGGCAGGACTGATGCTGAAGCTGAAACTCCAATACTTTGGCCACTTGATGCGAAGAATTGACTTACTGGAAACGACCCTGATGCTGGGAAAGAGAGAAGGTGGGAGGAGAAGACAGGGAGGCCTGGTGTGCTGCAGTCCATGGTGTCGCAAAGAGTCAGACACGACTGAGCAACTGAACTGAATTGAACGGAAGGGGTTCCAAGAGGATGATGGAGACCAGAAATAATAAAGAAACATTGGCCAGGTAAGAATGCTGCTTCTTTTGTGAATGATGAGCAATAAGCAAGACCCTTAGAGCTGGATCTGGGCTGTCTTAGGTATGATGGATAATTGGTATAGATGCACTGATGTTTTCTTCCTCAGATTTCATCTGGTGAGAGTTAGAAAAGTAGGTATACCAATATGAGGAGCTACAGAGAATGGAAAGGAATTTAAGGAAAATAAGATAGTTCATTTCTTTTATATCCAGGTTGTTTCTATATCTTCTCATTGAGGACCCATAGCAAAAGGTAACAAAGGGAAACCAAATGGTGTTGGAAGGAAGGAGAGAAATGCCCTTCCGTGAGATCTCATCATGTGGGTGAAGGTACATACAGCGATATCCTCACTATCTTTCAGTTCAGTTCAGTCACTCAGTCATGTCCTACTCTTTGTGACCCCATTAACTGCAGCACACCAGGCCTCCCTGTCCATCACCAACTCCCGGAGTTCACCCAAACCCACGTCCATTGAGTCGGTGATGCAATCCAACCATCTCAACTTCTATCGTCCCCTTCTCCTCCTGCCTTCAATCTTTCCCAGCATCAGGGTCTTTTCCAATGAGTCAGCTCTTCGCATCAGGTGGCCAAATATTGGAATTTCAGGTTCAGCATCAGTCTTTCCAATGAATATTCAGGAATGATTTCCTTTAAGATGAACTGGTTGGATCTCCTTACTTTCTTTAAACATGACAAATGAAAAAATATTTGAAACAAAATTGGGAGTAATAGCAACAGGTATTTATGTGATTTAGCAATGCTAATAGATTTTACTCTTTTTTTAAAATGTGGATGGTTTCTTGATACAGCCTTTAGTGATTTATTACAAAATTGCTTCTATTTTATGTTTTTGTTTTTTTTTTTTTCCAGGGCAGGGGGAGGTGCTGAAGCATGTGGGATTTAGGTCTCTGATCTGGGATTGACCTCTCACCCTCTGCATTGGAAGGTGAAGTCCTAAACTCCAGACCCCAACAAAAAGTCCCTGTAGATTTTACTCTTAATCTAAGGTGAGACTATTTCCAATTGAAGTCTTTAGGATATTTACTCAAAGAAAAGACAAAAAAAAAAAAAAAAAGTCTTAAAGGCAGAGAAGACAATGACTATCTCCTTGGACTCAACTTTTAAAATAAACTTCCTTATAATAGATTTATGGATTTAAATTTATAGAAATAGATTTAGATATACAGAGACTTTGCAATGACAGCACAAAGTTCCCATATATCCTGTGCATAGTTTGACTACTAATATCTTACATTGCTACAGTTATTTTGTCACAGCTAATGAATAAAAAATGCATTATTGTTGACTAAGTTTTGTATTGTCAATAGTTTTCTCTAATGACCATTTTTCCCCAGAATTTCATCTAGACCACCATACTACATTTAGTTGTTATGTCTTCTTTGGCTTCTCTAGGCTGTAACATTTTCTCAAATTATTGTTTTTGATGACTTTGGCTGTTATGTGGAGTACTGGTCAGATATTTTGTAGGAAGCTCCCTCAGTTGGAGTTTGTCTGATGTTTCTCTCATAATTTAAGGGGGAGAAACAACAGATGCCATTCTTATCACATCATAGCAAGAGTACATACTATCAAATCTACAAACATTTAATGCTGGAGAAGTTGTGGCAAAAACAGAAAGAACTCTCCTACACTGTTGGTGGGACTGTAAATTGGTGCAGCCACTATGGAGAACAGTATGGATGTTCCTTAAAAAACTAAAAATAGAACTACCATATGATCCTGTGATTCCACTCCTGGGCATATATCCAGAGAAAAACATAAATGTTCAAAAAGATACATATACCCCACTATTTATTGCAGTGGTATTTACAATAGCCAAGACATGGAATATATATACTGAATATATGTTCAATATATACAGTAAAATATTACTCAGGCATAAGAAAGAATAAAATAATGTCATTTGCAGCAACATGGATGGGCCTAAACATGATCATATTAAGAGATGTAAGTCAGATAGAAAAGGACAAACATCGTTTCATATCACTTATATGTGGAATCTAAAAATATTATATAAATGAACTTATTTGCAAAACAGAAGAGTCTCACTAGACTTAGAAACAAGATTTATTGTTACCAAAGGGAAAAAGTAGGGGGGGGATAATTTAGGAGATTTGTATTAACATCTACATTTTGCTTACTATATATAAGCTAGATAGTCAACAGGACCTACTGTAAAGCACAGGGAACTCTACTCAATCTTATCTTACAATAAATGATATGGGAAAAGAATCTGAAAAGGAATAGATGTATATGTATATGCATAACTGAACCACTTTGCTGTGCACATGAAACTAACACAATACTATAAATCAACTATATACTGATATAAAATAGAAATTTGGAAAAAGAATATAAATTATCAGTTAGATCATCATTGCTGAGGTTAACCTTCATCACCTTTCTGAGGTATATTATCAGTTTTGCTATGTAAAGTTGTCCTTATTTCACCTTTTTTCATATTATATTATTTAGAATTAAGCAAATAAGCACAGTCCACATTCAAAAAGTGAGGTGTTATGCCTCACATCTTTGAGTGGAGTGACTGCATAAATTATTTGGAATTCTTCTGTGTAAAAGAGAAACCATTTTCTTATTCCATTTTCTCTTCCATTTTCATATTGCATCACTTAATTATATCACTATAGACTCATGAATATCTATTCATGCTTTGGGTAATATGTATTTACTCTTTCATTGTTGTTCTTCCAGTGACTCCAGGTTTATATTAGGAGCGCTTTCAGTTGGCTCCTATGTGCCTTTGACAAACACTCATTGCTTTGTTCTTAGGTTCCTTCCTTACCTTTTGTCACTCAATATGCCCCAGGCTTATTTTGTATATTCCATGGCCCAGCAGGAGATTAGTTTTTAGCCTAGCATGTTATTCCAAGTTTTCCATAATATATTTTCCTATACAGAATTAAACTGTAACTGCAGAGAAACAATGTCTTTGCAGACTAGTTCACACTAAATCTAGCCAAAGTAAAACAATGCCCTTCAGTATATTCAATGAAATATAACATTGTATCCAGTACATTTTGCTAACTCTCTGCTTGCATGGGCTATGTCTAGATGTCTTCAAATTCTCTTTACCTGATAGGAAAAGAAAATACAATTCAAGGTCCCTAAGATACCGGGAGATATTTCTTACCAAAAGTAGCAAAGAAAATAAAAGATACAGAAAAAGAAAAGACATTTTAAAAGTGAAGGAAAATATGAAGCGAAGAAAATGGGGAAAGATTAAAAATATTCAGACAGGCCGACAAAATCAATGGCGTGGGAAAGAATAAAGCCAGATATGGGATCAGAGTATCCACAGATATGTGAGTAGTGGATAAAGCGAGCAATGGCTGACACCATTATGTAGGTTTGTTTGTTGTAGAGATCTTGCAACTTTTATAGGATGAAGGATGCCAGATAGAGAGAGCATTGAATTTAGAGGTCAATTTTTAAATCTTGGATTTTACTCCTCTGAAAGAGAAACTTTCCTGGTACTCTTGCATCAATTATAGATTGAAAGCTATAGCACTTGACTAACAAAATTTTCATTTTACTGCCTAAGTATTCAATGGCTACCTATCCTTGGCATCACTGACTCAAAGGACATGAGTATGAGCAAACTCCAGGATTTTGTGATGGACAAGGAAGCCTGGCATGCTGCAGTCCATGTGATCACAAAGCGTCAGACACAACAGAGCGACTGAACTGATCTGACTGACTGACTGACACATCCCTGGGGAGGACCCTTTCTAGCCACTTTGACTATAGCAGTGAAAGAAATAAACTACCAGCATTTGAGAAACCAGTCTGTTGTTCCATGTCCAGTTCTAACTGTTGCTTCCTGACCTGGATATAGGTTTCTAAACAGGCAGGTTAGGTGGTCTAGTATTCCCATCTCTTTCAGAATTTTCTACAGTTTATTGTGATCCACACAGTCAAAGGCTTTGGCATAGACAATAAAGCAGAAATAGATGTTTTTCTGGAACTGTCTTGCTTTTTCCATAATCCAGCAGATGTTGGCAATTTGATCTCTGGTTCCTCTGCCTTTTCTAAAACCAGCTTGAACATCAGGGAGTTCATGGTTCACGTATTGCTGAGGCCTGGCTTGGAGAATTTTGAGCATTACTTTACTAGCATGTGAGATGAGTGCAATTGTGTGGTAGTTTGAGAATTCTTTGGCATTGCCTTTCTTTGGAATTGGAATGAAAACTGACCTTTTCCAGTCCTGTGGCCACTGCTGAGTTTTCCAAATTTGCTGGCATATTGAGTGCAGCACTTTCACACTATCATCTTTCAGGATGTGAAACAGCTCAACTGGAATTCCATCACCTCCACTAGCTTTGTTCATAGTGATGCTTTCTAAGGCCACTTGACTTCACATTCCAAGATGTCTGGCTCGAGATTAGTGATCACATCATCATGATTATCTGGGCCGTGAAGATCTTTTTTGTACAGTTCCTCCATGTATTCTTGCCACCTCTTCTTAATATCTTCTGCTTCTGTTAGGTCCAGACCATTTCTGTCCTTTATTGAGCCCATCTTTGCATGAAATGTTCCCTTGGTATCTCTAATTTTCTTGAAGGGATCTCTAGTCTTTCCCATTCTGTTGTTTTCCTCTATTTCTTTGCATCGATCTCTGAAGAAGGCTTTCTTATCTCTTCTTGCTCTTCTTTGGAACTCTGCATTCAGATGCTTATATTTTTCCTTTTCTCCTTTGCTTTTTGCCTCTCTTCTTTTCACAGCTATTTGTAAGGCCTCCCCAGACAGCCATTTTGCTTTTTTGCATTTCTTTTCCATGGGGATGGTCTTGATCCCTGTCTCCTGTACAATGTCACGAACCTCATTCCATAGCTCATCAGGCA
>NW_024070188.1:3768901-3812974 GCF_014754425.2 Oryx dammah | reverse complement strand
TGCCTGATGAGCTATGGAATGAGGTTCGTGACATTGTACAGGAGACAGGGATCAAGACCATCCCCATGGAAAAGAAATGCAAAAAAGCAAAATGGCTGTCTGGGGAGGCCTTACAAATAGCTGTGAAAAGAAGAGAGGCAAAAAGCAAAGGAGAAAAGGAAAAATATAAGCATCTGAATGCAGAGTTCCAAAGAAGAGCAAGAAGAGATAAGAAAGCCTTCTTCAGAGATCGATGCAAAGAAAAGAGGAAAAGAACAGAATGGGAAAGACTAGAGATCCCTTCAAGAAAATTAGAGATACCAAGGGAACATTTCATGCAAAGATGGGCTCAATAAAGGACAAAAATGGTATGGACCTAACAGAAGCAGAAGATATTAAGAAGAGGTGGCAAGCATACACAGAAGAACTGTACAAAAAAGATCTTCACGGCCCAGATAATCATGATGATGTGATCACTAATCTCGAGCCAGATATCTTGGAATGTGAAGTCAAGTGGCCTTAGAAAGCATCACTATGAACAAAGCTAGTGGAGGTGATGGAATTCCAGTTGAGTTGTTTCACATCCTGAAAGATGATGCTGTGAAAGTGCTGCACTCAATATGCCAGCAAATTTGGAAAACTCAGCAGTGGCCACAGGACTGGGGAAGGTAAGTTTTCATTCCAATTCCGAAGAAAAGCAATGCCAAAGAATTCTCAAACTACCACACAATTGCACTCATCTCACATGCTAGTAAAGTAATGCTCAAAATTCTCCAAGCCAGGCTTCATCAATACATGAACGGTGAACTCCCTGAAGTTCAAGCTGGTTTTAGAAAAGGCAGAGGGACAAGAGATCAAATTGCCAACATCCTCTGGATCACAGAAAAGGCAAGAGAGTTCCAGAAAAAGATCTATTTCTGCTTTCTTGACTATGACAAAGCCTTTGACTGTGTGGATCACAATAAACTGTGGAAAATTCTGAAAGAGATGGGAATACCAGACCACCTAACCTGCCTCTTGAGAAATCTGTATACAGGTCAGGAAGCAACACTTCGAACTGGACATGGAACAAAAGACTGGTTCCAAAAAGGAAAAGCAGTACATCAAGGTTGTATATTGTAACCCTGCTTATTTAACTTCTATGCAGAGTACATCATGAGAAACCCTGGACTGGAAGAAACACAAGCTGGAATCAAGATTGCTGGGAGATATAGCAATAACCTCCGACATCCAGATGACACCACCCTTATGGCAGAAAGTGAAGAGGAGCTAAAAAGCCTCTTGATGAAAGTGAAAGAGGAGAGTGAAAAAGTTGGCTTAAAACTCAACATTCAGAAAATGAAGATCATGGCATGTGGTCCCATCACTTCATGGGAAATAGATGGGGAAAGAGTAGAAACCGTGTCAGACTTTATTGTTTTGGGCTCCAAAATCACTGCAGATGTTGATTGCAGCCATGAAATTAAAAGACGCTTACTCCTTGGAAGAAAAGTCATGACCAACCTAGATAGTATATTCAAAACCAGAGACATTACTTTGCTAACTAAAGTTCGTCTAGTCAAGGCTATGGTTTTTCCAGTGGTCATGTATGGATGTGAGACTTGGACTGTGAAGAAAGCTGAGCACTGAAGAATTGATGCTTTTGAACTGTGGTGTTGGAGAAGACTCTTGAGAGTCCCTTGGACTGCAGGGAGATCCAACCAGTCCATTCTGAAGGAGATCAACCCTGGGATTTCTTTGGAAGGAATGATGCTAAAGCTGAAGCTCTAGTACTTTGGCCACCTCATATGAAGAGTTGACTCATTGGAAAAGTGTCTGATGCTGAGAGGGATTGGGGGCAGGAGGAGAAGAGGACGACTGAGGATGAGATGGCTGGATGGCATCACGGACTCGATGGACGTGAGTTTGAGTAAACCTGGGAGATGGTGATGGACAGGGAGGCCTGGCGTGCTGTGATTCATGGGGTCTCAAAGAGTCGAACACGACTGAGCAACTGAACTGAACTGAACTGATATATATATATATATAGTTAGTAGAGAATGGAAGCAGAAAAAAAATTATTTAGGTGACTTTTCAAAAACCCCGCTAAGCCTGTTCTGTATGTCTGCATCTCATGTTGATGCATGCCAGAAACAACACAATATTGTAAAGCAATTATCCTTCATTTAAAAACAATTTTTAAAACATAAACACAAACAACAGAAAATAGGAGAAATCACTGAGTTGGATATACTTTGAAAGTACAGTGACTGGTTTTGAAGATGATTTAAGTGTGGTATATGAGAGAAAGAGGGAAGTCAATGATGACTCCATGATTTGGGGTCTGACCTACTATAAGAATGGAGTTTCCATCACTAATATGGAAAAGTTCATAAGAGAAAAAAAAAAAAGCAAGTGTTTGGATTTGAACTTTTTAGTTCATGAATCAGTAGACAGATATGTAGATATCAGCTGGGCAGTAGGATATATGAATCTGGAGTCCAAGAGATGGTCTTGTCTGGAACTACAGACTTTGAAGTCATCAGTATATAAATGACATCTTAAACCACTGAAATAATTCAAAAATCTATTATTGGTAAATAAGAGGTATAAGGACAGAGATGGAGGTACTCAAATGTGTGTGCCTCACAATCCAGCAAAGAAACTGACAAGAGCTGTCAAACAGCAGCAAGAAATGGAGAGTGAATTGAGAGTAGTCTTGTTTGCTGAGGGATCTAAAACCTGGTCTTCCTGTCTGCATTGGGTTTCTGTAGTCTTTCACTAGCTTCACTACTGGATGTGGTATTATTAAGAGACACATCAAGAATTCTGGGAGATTTAGACATGTTTTCCTGCCTCATTGAATAGCAGCAATCATGATTAATAATGAAAGCCAATCACTTTAGCCAATGTAGCCTTTTTGGCTTTGGAGTCCAATAGCGTCAGGCACTCAAAATGGCATTGAGATGTCCCAACTTCCAGTTCAATGAGGCAATTTATTGTTATTCAATCCTTAAACAAGCAGCATTCAAGGTTAAGAGAATGGAATGCAAAAAAATTGCAAATGGGTTATCAGGTATAAAACAGAAAAATACTAACTCTTTCATATATTCCATGAATACCGTATATTTGGCACAAGTTCAAAGACTATGCTGAATACTGTAGGAAAACACTCTAATCTAGTAATGTATTGCCTGCAAGCTAATATCTTAACTAAATGTCCAATTTGACAGCCAACTTGCCTACTTCACTTCTATTACTGCAAAATAAATTTCATAACCAGAAGCAGTAATATACAAAATATATTACACAGAAAATTTACAGTAAGCCATATGGTAGTGATCCTTGCAGAAGCGTGGTTACAAAAAGAAAATCCATATTCAATATAAATATTCTTTGCAGTATAAGGTAAAAATTCCCCCATGATAGAAGAGATCCAATAGAATCAATCAGCTCCCAGATAAATGACCGGTCCCTTCATATTCTATATAAATGAGTAGCTCAGAATTTTCTTCAGCTATTAGTAAGTGGGTCCTTGACAGCAACAGTAGCCATAGAAGCCTTGCATAGAATTCCATGTTAAAAAATAACATATGGTTTGTGTCTCTGCCACCACAGCCACTTTGTTTATGAGTTGTAGTGAAAGAGATTTCCATTCAGAAATGGAATTTATTTGATTACTTAGAGCCATCTTTGTTATGGATGCCATTAATAAAGTATTTGTTAGGTAAAAAGCAAATATCCTCCCACTCTGAGACAACCATCCACATAGCTTTTCCTTCTTGTATATACGTTGTCACCATCAATCCTCCAATACTATTCCTTCCAAATCCCTGACCATTCAATCATACTCCTGGGAAGTACAAATCCAAACCTCAGATTATCTAAGACTCCAGGACAAATGGAAAATTAGTTCTCCCCATGGGGTAATTTCTCTGTGTTTTATAACCACCAGTTAATAGGGTTGTAATGCCCAGCAAAGCACTGATAACAGGTATTTGCATGTCATATACAATCACCAATAAACCAGATTCTATATTTTTCTCTTTTGCTCAGCTGGTGATAGGAGACTCCTTAAGTTGCCAGAGCACGAGCTGAAGCAGGAGCAGAAGTGCAAGCAAAAGAAGGTGCCCTGGGTGTGTGGACCTACTGCTTACATAATGTACATGTATCCCAGCCCAATGTTGGGCATACTGTCACCATTTGATGATGGTGTGCCACTTAGAACATCCAATTTTATAGCTTGGGTTATCACATAATAATTAATGATGGGCATCTCAAGTCCTTGGATCATATTTGGTCTCATGGTCAGGCATTTAATCTCAGTTAGGTTCCCTTTGCAAACCAAGAATTATTTCTCAGAAAAAAAAGTAGTTTATAGAAAACTTCATGACTTTCCAGGTAAATCTATGGGACTACACTTTGGTTCCCTTATCGGATTTCCACAGGCTCCATTCAGAATCCTGTTCTATAATGGAAAATGTTACTTAGAGTAACACTAAGTATACTATGTCATAGGAACCAAGTGTCAGGGATTCTTGCCCATAAGCTAGAGCCTGCTAAAGAGACCTGTCTTGCTCTTCAGTCTACTCCAAACATTAGAAATTACTAGATAAGGAGGTAACTCATGTACCAATACACATTGTGAATCCATATACCTTCCAAAATCAAAATGTCAACAAGACTTCCTTTCTTACTAATAATAGTGGCTTAAATATAGCATCTAGCTTTTCACTCTAGACAGGACATCACAACCAACCACAAACCTTTGGATTTAAGAACATTTACTAAAATGTCAACCCTTAACTATTTGTGGGATAGTATATAGTATATCTCACTACCAAAAACTATTATATCCAAAGACATTTATATTTCTTGTTTCTTCCTGTTCCTGATATCCTATCATCATGAAATAAACATTTCAGAAGATTTGTTTTACTCTAGGTAGGTATGGAAAGCAAATTAAGAGAAAGAGCAAGAGAGTTAATAGTACACTAAGGAAAGACTGAAAATTGTCCTGCTATATTTATAGCTTACATACAAGGCACTGTTTTATTTTATATTCTTCATTTAAAAAAAAAAACTTCTGGAACAGCATCTGAGATTATAAACATAGTTTTACTAAGGCTACTGGTCTGTTGCTATTCACTAAGATACAAAATATGAGATATTTTAATCCTATCATAGATCTTCTCCTTGTTCTGTGTCTTGAATTTGAAGCTCTTTTAAGCCATGTCATAGGTTTGAAAATGGCCAGTTAATGCTAGCACTTATACTTCACATTTCCTCCTGAAACACCACACATATTACCAAGGAAGCACTTTAAACTGGCCTTTCATTCCAAGAGACTGTATGTGAGAATTGAAGAGACACTCCATGGGCTAGTAAAGCCCCACCATGAAGTGATAGGTAGATTCTCAACACCTTCAAAGTCAACTAGAGCAAATAACCAACCCAAAGTTGTTGAAAAGTTTGCTGCTTCTAAGCATTTCTGATAGTAAATTATCTATTTTAATAATATAGTTAATTTTGCTACTTTAAGTATAAAGTGTTTTAACTCAGAAAATTAGGTGCTCTCAAATATGTTAAAAGAGTTGAAAGAAAAAGCTGGACCTTTTTCTAGTTATGACTTCCAGAAGAAAGTGACAGACTTGTTTCTCAAAGGAGATGTATCCTTCCTTGCATAATCAGAAAAACTGTTAATTCAGAAGCTACTACTCTGATTACTGGCGCCAAGCCATCCCATTTCTACTACAATTTTGTTGTTTAGTCGCTAAGTTGTGACCAACTCTGTGACCCCATGGACTGTAGTCTGCCAGGCTCCTCTGTCCATGAGATACATCCCAGGCAAGAATACTGGATTAGAGTGTCATATTGTTCTCCAGGAGATCTTCCTGACCCAGGGATTGAGTCTATTGCTTGTTAGGTAGATTCTTTACCACTGAACCACCTGGGAAGCCCAACTACTATAATATGAATTTCAGAGCCTAACATCTGAAATTCAATAAATCTGAAAGATGTGGCTTTTCATTTTCCTGGTTCCAGTTTGTCAGGAAGGTTCCTGAGAAGGAGATTGGAGCTGGTGTTGAGTGAGTTAATTCACTCTATTATGGTTGTATAGTATTATCAAAATAATATTAATGCAATTTGTCACCAAATTAAAATTATTACCTGAATGCTATAGGTAGAGTGATTTCAACCTCTTTCTGTAAACATTATAGCCCTCTAACCAATTTCATGAGAATGTACTGGTACCTTGTGCATATATATATATATATATATATATATATATATATACACACACAAACATATCTGCACACATATATGTATGTACCTATACACATATATATTAATGTATATACTTCACTTGAACAGACTCAATTATCTTCCTCATTCTCCTTTTTGTTACTTTTGGACTAATTATGCACATACATATTTATAACAAATTTGATCTTGGATCAAATAGGACTGCTTTAATGTGATAGGATACTAATTTTGTCAGTCAATATATTGATTTTGATTTATGTCTCTGATTATCTCATCATGTCTTTATTCAATCACTAACCCCCAAACAGAGGATTTTATATGACACAGTGCTGATCATTTCTCAGCCTTTTGGCTAAGGTCAAGTGTATCTATGACAGTGCTGGAAGTTGAGCCTCATATATTCCCCAATTTTGCTTTATATTGATCCATTCATCATGTCATGTTGTGTAGAAATTTGAGACCTAGTAGGCATAATTTAAATAATGCTATCATTCAAAGCAAATATCTGCATCTTTTAAAGAACTCTGTCACAAGACATTAAAAATTCCTTTATAAAATAAGTCTATATCTATATTATTTACCTGGCATATAGCCTAGCAAGATTATTCTTTTAGTACCAAGTTTACTATTCTCCTTTATAAATGCTTAATACAGTACAAAACATTTTACCTCGCCAAAACAAATAGTACTTTCTTGTGCCATGCATTCATTCATTAATGACTTTATTGAAATGTCATACACTTCATGTGGTTCACCCACTTAAAGTACACAATTCAATGTTTTTTTTTTTAGTTTGTTCTGATTTGTGCAAACATTATCACAATCTAATTTTCATATATTTTCATCACCCCATAAAGAAACTCCATCCCTGTTCCCCATTGCCCTCACTCCAGCCAGCCATAGACAACTAGCAATCTACCTTATATCCCTATAAATTTGACATTTCTGACAGTGGTGGCTCAGATGGTAAAGAATCTGCCAGCAATGTGGGAGACACAGGTTCAATCCCTACATTGGGAATGTCCCCTGGAGTAGGAAATGGCAACTCACTCCAATATTCTTGCCTGGGAAATACCATGGAGAGGGGAGCCTGGCGGGCTATAGTCCATGGGGTCACAAAGAGTCAGAAATGACTAAGGGACTGACAATTTATCCATGTTGTAGCACATATGAGAACTTGGTTCCTTTTCAGAACCTCTGCCCCACTGCTCTGAAGACTGGGGAAAGGAGTGGCCCACCTCTCCCCACTTCTCCCTTAGACATATCTTCCCTACTTGTCGGTCTCCACATGCTCATGGTCTTTCAGGCTTGATTTTCCTGACATGGAACTTATGATCATCAAGATAGTTGTAGCACAGATGTTCAATTTCCAGTATTCTTGGCCTACTGAAACTGGAGCAGAGCTTCCGGCCTATGTGTGGGAGCTGTGTAGGGAAGGAAGCCCAACCTTCTTATCCCCACTAGCCTACAGTAGAGCTTCTACCATATGGAGTTAAGTGATGAGATATGCAGGAAGGCTGTGCCTCACTGTATAGGGTGAACCTGTAGTCCTAGAATGGGAGCTTGGGGTAATGGGAGTCTTTTATTCGTGGCTGCAACTGCTAGAAGTAGACCTTCCATTGCATTGAGCATAGAAGGTGGGTGTGAATAGGTAAGGGTTCAAATGTCACAGACTTTCACTGTTCTTACCACTATTTAGTAGATGTTCTTAAATAGGTATTTCTCCATTTGTTGGATACTTAATTTCCAGAGATGTTAAAAGACTGACTTTCATAATTTGGGGTGAAATTGTCTCTCAGGGCTTCCCTGGTGGCTCAGTGGTAAAAAAAAAATCCACCTGCTGATGCAGGAGACATGGGTTCGATCCCTGATCTGGGAAGTTCTCACATGCTGAGAAGCAACTAAGCCCACACACCAACTATTGAGCCTGTATTCTGGAGCCTGGGAGCAGTAACTACTGAAACCTGCGAGCAGTAACTACTGAAACCTGCATGCACTGGAGCCCGTGCTCAGTGACAAGACAAGCCATCCCAGCAATGAGCCTGTGCACCACAACTAGAGGCAAATCCCTGCTCGCCACACCTAAAGAAAAGCCTGCAAAGCAATGAAGGCCCAACGCAGCCAAAAATAAAATTATTTTTTAAATTGTTGCTTCTCTGGTAGAGGCTCTTCTGAGTTCCTTATATAGGCATATTAAGTTTTCACCCCCATGAATCCATTTGTTAATAATATTACTATTTTTTGGTTGTTTGATTTTAATTTATTTATTTTTAAGTAAAGGATAATCGCTTTACAGAATTTTGTTGCTTTCTGTCAAATCTCAACATGAATCAGCCATAGGTATAACCTATGTCCCCTCCCTCTTGAAACAGACATAGAGAACAGACTTATTGCTAATATTTTATTGAGACGTGATTCAAATGCTGGAAAAGTCATCCGTTTAGAATGTACAATATATTGATAAATGTGCAGTCATCAATACTTTCTGATATCAGAAGATTTTCATCATTCAAAACAGAATTTCCATGCCATGAAAGTCAACCCTCACTCTACCCTATCCCCAATCCCTGGAAACCACAAATCTATTTACTAAACCTAAGAATCTGACTGTTTGAGACATTACACGTAAGTGAATTCATGTAACATGTCAGGGGTTTTGTGTTTGGCTGTTTCACTTAGCATAATGTCGACAAGATTCATCTGTGTAGTAGTTTGTATCAGTACTTCATTTCTAATTATTGAATAATATTCCATTATACAGATAAATCATATTTAATTTTTCACTCAACAGCTGACAGACATATGAATTAGTTTCACTAAATGGCTATTATGAATACCATTACTATAAGCATTCATGAACATTTTTTGTGTGAGGACCTATGTTTTTTATTATCTTGAGTGTATTTAGGTGCACCATTTTACAAACCTGCCAATAGTGTATGAGGGTTCTAATTTCCCCCAAATGCATGGCAATAATTACAATCATCTATCTTTTTAATTGTAACATCTAAAGGAGTACGTCAAGGCTGTATATTGTCATCCTGCTTATTTAATTTATATAAAGAGTACATCATGAGAAACGCTGGACTGGAAGAAACAGAAGCTGGAATCAAGATTGCCGGGAGAAATATCAATAACCTCAGATATGCAGATGACACCACCCTTATGGCAGAAAGTGAAGAGGAACTAAAAAGTCCTCTTGATGAAAGTAAAAGAGTAGAGTGAAAAAGTTGGCTTAAAGCTCAACATTCAGAAAACAAAGATCATGGCATCCGGTCCCATCACTTCATGGGAAATAGATGGGGAAACAGTGGAAACAGTGTCAGACTTTATTGTTTTGGGCTCCAAAATCACTGCAGATGGTGATTGCAGCCATGAAATTAAAAGACACTTACTCCTTGGAAGAAAAGTTATGACCAACCTGGATAGCATATTCAAAAGCAGAGACATTACTTTGCCGACTAAGGTCCGTCTAGTCAAGGCTGTGGTTTTTCCTGTGGTCATGTATGGATGTGAGAGTTGGACTGTGAAGAAGGCTGAGCGCTGAAGAACTGATGCTTTTGAACTGTGGTGTTGGAGAAGACTGCTGAAGCTCCAGTACTTTGGCCACCTCATGCAAAGAGTTGACTCATTGGAAAAGACTTTGATGCTGGGAGGGATTGCGGGCAGGAGAAGAAGGGGACGACCGAGGATGAGATGGCTGGATGGCATCACGGACTCGATGGATGTGAGTCTGAGTGAACTCTGGGAGTTGGTGATGGACAGGGAGGCCTGGCGTGCTGCAATTCATGGAGTCGCAAAGAGTCAGACATGGGTGAGCCACTGAACTGAACTGAACTGAACTGTGTTTGAAGTGATATCTCATTTAGTTTAGATTTGTATTTCCTTAATAATTAATCACATTGAGCACCTTTTACTATGTCAATTATCTATTTGTATATTTTCTTTAAAGGCATGTCTATTCAAATCCTTTGCCTGTTATTATTTAGCTTATTTTCTTTTTTATAGTTTAATTTCATTGGTTCTTTATATTAATATATTTTGAAAACTAGACTCTTACTAGTTATAATTTGCAAATATTTTCTCCTTTCTTATCATTCTCATGATAGTGTCTGTTGAAACCAAAAGTTTTAAATTTTGATAGAATATGATTCACTTTTTTTAATTTGTTTTCCTATGCTGTTGGCATCATATCTAAGAAACCACTGCTTCAACCAAGGTCACAGTCTGTTTTCTTCTAAGAGTTTTATAGTTTTAGCTCTACCGTAAGGTCTTTAATCCATTTTGCATTAATTTTTAATAGAGTATGACATGACCACTAAAGTTTCTGTTCAGTTAGGACATTAATAAGTTAATGATTGTACAGAGGTTTCCTTAAAGGCCTGAAATGAATAAATTTCTTAGTCTTTACCAAGGGCCTCAGAATGTGTGTTCATGTACATATCAATGCTCAGCATATGGTTTAGTTTTGCCTTAGCCTTCACTTTCTAGTTGCACAGAGCCTCAAAGTTTGACATTGATGAGGGCTCAGGATCTTTTCAGGACCTTTCAGAGCATGTATACAGCCTTAAGCATGCATAGACATATGTATGCCCTTCTAGACTGCCAGATGTCAGAGCTTATCCAAATCCCTTAAGAACAACTCATTCTCATTTGTCCTTTTAAGCTTTTTAATTTGTGTATTGTTTACTTTAAAAGTTTTCTACCATTTTAGGAAGCCATAATATTAAATTATTGTCATTGTTTCAATTGACACCCCTGAGGGAAAGCTGTTCTCCCTGGGCAAGCTCTGAGTCAGGTCAGATAAGACAAATCTTGTCCAATTCTTTGAAATTAGAGCTTTGAAAAATCTTCAAAATCATCTGCCTCATCCAGTGGCTGTCAATCACAAAGGCTGTGTGATGCTGGATTTTAAAGCTAACATAGAGTTGTAACAGGGTGATGGGAAAAAGCAAGTTAAACATCACAAAGGTCACTGTTTTTACCGAGATTCAGTCACTTTTTTGAATAAATACTGCAATTCTTTGGTTCATTTCTAAGGTTTTAGAAAGCTGTAACCATTTTTGATTCTGACCATTTCTTTTATGTAAGAAAGAACTTTTGGAGGTCCTTGCTCTGACACTACCCCCATACATTCATTTTTACTGTTCTACTTGCTTAGAAAACTCTCTGCTCTCACCTCTAATGAAATAGCCACAAGATGCAGTTCTATCTCCTCAGGCTAATCTTAAAAAGAAAGTAGACATTCATCCTCTGAATTCTCTAATGATCATCATATTTATAGTTGACTTTAATAAAATGATGTTTCTTACAGTTATTACCTAAATTCTTCTTTAAAAGTAATGGTGTTGTTTAGCTTTTCATATGTATGTTTATGGGGCTTCCCAGATGTCCCTAGTGGTAAGAGAACTCACTTTCAAATGTAGGCAGATATAAGAGACACAGGTTGGATCCTGAGTCGGGATGACCTCTTGGAGGAGGGCATGACAACTCACTCCAGTATTCTTGCCTGGAGAATCCCATGGACAGAGGAGCCTGGTGGGTTACAGTCCATAGCATGGCAAAGATTCAGACACAACAACTGAAGTAACTTAGAATGCACTGCACCATGTATATTTGTAGTAATTTCTTTTTCCAGCTAGATTATACTTATTTTAAATGGAAAAAATAATATCTGATACATATTTTATACCATATATATATATATATATATATAATATCAGTTCTATGAACTGATGTTGGTGATGGATGGGAGTTGGTGATGGACAGGGAAGCCTGGCCTGCTGCAGTCCATTGGGCCATGAACTGAACTGATATGAACTGAATTCAGTGAGTCAATTATTTAAACTGAAGTAACAATGTTGACTAAGTTACATAAGGCTTCCCTGATAGCTTAATTGATAAAGAATCCGCCTGCAATGCAGGAGACCTGGGTTTGATCCCTGGGTTGTGAAGATTCCCTGGAGAAATGAAAAGCTGTCCACTCCAGTATTATGGCCTGAAGAATTCCATGGGCCACATGGGGTCATAAAGACTCAAACATGACTGAGCCACTTTCACTTTACATAATTGACTATGAAAATTGTTATCAAAAGTTTTATATATATCGATATATATAACAGATACATACATACATACACAAGTATTTTCCAGAGCTAAAATGTTTTTGGAGCAGAATACTTAATTATATTGGTAGACTATTTCTTCAGATTATTTTTGAGGCATTTTTCATGTGACAAGCTTTATATCTTTTCATTACTTTTCTGAAGAGGCTGTTGATCTTCACCAAATTCAAATGTTTAGCATGACCTAAATTTTACTTGTCACAAAACCTTTTATAGTTATTCTCTTTGTACTACAGTCACAGCCTTAATATTCCACTAAATAGAATACCAAATGACATATTTAGTCATATTTCTTTGTAGTGAAATTGCTGTACTTTTCTAAATTCATGTTAGACTTTTGGGAACTTAATAGTTACTTAATGTGAATGATGTTTACCACTTACAAAATGCAATTGCAGTGAAAAAGGTTGAAGAAAATATCCTATTGGGCATCGTCAGGCTTTCACTGGAGGAACCATAAAAGATGAGATATTTCATGCTGTTGAAATAATTAGAAATAATTCATAAACACACAAACACACAGGAAAGGTATGATGCAATTTTTATCCTTCAGACACTGGTGCTTGCGTGCCAGGTAAGGCAGCCTCTGCTTGAGTTTTCTTGAAACTTTAAAATATTCATGGTGACAGCAACCATGCCTTCTCTCTGATCTAAGTACTGTGAAGGAGCATTACATATAAGTTGACAATAAGGTACTCTGTTTTCCTTCAAGTATGTAATTGAGTTTGCTGAAAATGAAAAAATCAGCTCAATTTTCTTTTCTTTCCTCATCCTCTCTCCACAGGAGAGGGAGCAGGAATACAAAATAATAAAATTATTCGGTGTTAGGACAAAGACCGGAAGCATCTTTGTGTGGGACATTCCCCATCTGGGCTGCTAGACTGGAAGTAACAATAAATGTTCAATGTACCCTCTCCTGCCACTACTTGTCCACACCCAGGAATTGTTTTTTCTCTACTCAGCTTGAAAGCATGTAAATGATAAGGCTTAATGCAAACCTGACCCAATCAGAAGGCTTTTGTTTTTCCCTCAGGAAAACTCTCCTCCATGTGACAGAATAATCACTTGAGAACAATGGATGGAAACAAACAACAGAAATGATTTCCGAATCAAAATGCTAATGCACCTGTTACTTCCATGACAGTAATTTTCAAGTCAGTGCTTAAAAATAATCTTATTCAAGAGATTCATTAAACCTGCCATTATAGATATTAACTGAAAACAATACTCATTTACTTTGCCATGCAGAGTCAGCCATAACTAAGATATAATTTGGGAAACTAAAAAATGTGAGCTTTGGTATTCAAAAGCTAATGAAAAACAAACTTTATCAACTATAAATTTCACTTGTATAAGAAAATACTTTCATGTTTGATGTGTTCAACCATTGTACTAAAACTCTGATTAAAGACTGAAGACAAATTAAAACTTACTTCTATAACTTAGAAAATTTAACTGTAAATAATTGTAACTTAGTTAATTTTTACAGTGATTTTTATTGGGGCTTGGTATATGTTGTGATTACTTTTTTATCTGATAATATATGTCTGCTGCCTTCAGAATGAAGGGCAATTTAACCATAAATAGAAAGCCAAGACACACATTTTCTTTTCCCCTTAAGATTTTGAAAGAGTTGTCCTTCAGATTTTTAGTATTGAAAAGTCTGAAGCCAGTCTGATTTTCCTGTTCTGTTGTTTAGGCTGATTACTTTAAAAGTTACATGTCAACATTTCAAGAGAAAACATTTTGAAGTTAGTATCATGTTATTAACTTCTCCTATAGTCAGGAGACTCTTTGGATATGTAGGTGCATACCTTGATGTTATTGATGTCAGATTTTTTTTTTCATTTAAATATGTTTTCATTTTTTCCACTCTCTTCTCTGTTGTTCTATTTCCTCATGAAATTTTCAGGAGTCACTGATCTTCTGGTAGGGTTTCTCCCACTAATACTGTCCAGTCATAATGATGCTTGTTAGGAGGAAGAGTTGTAAGTTGAACCAGTATGTCTTTGTTTTCCATACTCTCTCATATACAAATTTCCAAAGTACTTGGATATGGGAGATGATGCTCTATCATCCCTAGATGCAGTGTGGATTGTCTTTGATCTGTGTCTCCTATTGGCCATTGCAATGAGAACTTGGAATCGAGGCTTGACAGGCCCTGATTAGGCTCATTTTACTCTTCCAGGCAAGAGTACTGGAGTGGGGTGCCATTGCCTTCTTCAACTCTTTCTTGTAAACAACTGATAATTTTTTTAACTAGTTTTTCCTCTGCATTGCATGCTCACTCTTGTGTTTCCAACTTTTTACCACTCCATGGACCATAGCCTGCCAGGTTGCTTTGTCCATGGGATTTCCCAGGAAGAATACTGGGGTGGGTTGCCACTTCCTTCTCCAGGGGACCTTCCTGACCAAGGGATCTCCTGCATTGGCAGGCAGATTCTTTACTGCTGAGCTGGGAAGCCCACTGCATTAGAAGAACACATCATATATAAAATATAAGGTTTGTTAAAAGGTTAAAGAACATCTGGTTGACAAATATGGTGCTGTTATTTCAAGTTTCAGTTATTTTATCAAGATCATTTTTGCCAGAATAATAGAGAAGTTAGATTTAGAGAATAAAAGCTATTTTGTACTGACTTCTAGACTGAAACAGGCTTCCCAGTGGCTCAGTGGTAAAGAATCTGCCTGCCAATGCAGAAAACGTGGAGATGCCGGTTTGATCTTTGACTCAGGATGATTACCTAGAAGAGGAAATGGCAACCCATGACAGTATTCTCACCTGGAAAATTCTATGGATGAAAGAGCCTGGCAGGTTACAGTCCATGCGGTCTCAAAGAGTCCCACATAACTGAGCATACACACAGCTAGACTGGAACATCGCTGAGATTCCCAAAATCCAAATGATATTTAAATTCTCTGTTCTAAATAAATTAAAAAGAAATTAATTTTAAGCTGAAACTTATTGGTGGAGGAGAGTTTTCTAATGCAGAGGTATCATGCTCAACTGTTTGTCCATAACACCATATTTAAGGGTAGATACCCTCTGATGGATGTTTTTAATAGTCCCTATGGGTTTGTATTTTAAAAACAAAATATCTAAGTTTTCAGTAATTGCTAAGATGGTGTACGCTAACTACCCTTTACCTTACCTACGGATTACAATTTAAACACTCTGGAGAGACAAAAAGTAACTCCAGAAGACTTGAAAAGTAAACACTAGCAGAAAGATAGAGGATGGAAGTGAACACTTAAGAGTGACTCCTAATGGTAGTGGTTTCACATTTCTTCTCTTCCCTTTTCTCCTGGCTTGGATCTACCCCTGCTGTCTATCATCCCTCAACTCCGAGCCTGGTCTCCCAGCTCCACAGTAATGCTGGCGTCTCTGCTTAGCATTTTAGCTTCTCAGCATCTACTCCTCACTTCTAACATCAGCACATCAGAGGATTTAGCAGATTCCTTCAGAATGTTGGGTTCACTTCTCTATGGTTCCCTTTTTTCCCTGGGCCTTGCCCTAGCGAACCTTTTATTCCACATCCTTCATTACTTCAGGAACATTGAAAATGTTTCAGGAAAATTCTAAATGCTCTCAGTCTCTTCTTTCTCCTAGGCCTCTCTGGCACATTTCAGAAGCACATTGAGAAGATAAAACAGTAGAGAGCATGGCCTCTCTTCTCTCTGCAGCCTTGGCCTCTCTGGTCCTGGTTTTCTCTTTCTGATTTATTTTTCAACCTAGCTTTCTTGCTGTCTCAATGCAATATTGAACTGATACAAGCTGCTGTGATGTAACCAGAAATGGAAAACCTTATAATTTATGGTTTAAAAGTTTGTTAATTATTAGCTTTATTGGTCAATTTTTTATGTTTTAGAAATTAATAACTTTTAAGTATTTGAGACTTGGTTATTTGCTCTGATATATTTAGCTGGTACCCATCTCTTTGTTATACAACCAAAGCATTCCCCTCTTCCTTTTGCAAAATTTCCTACATATATAGGTTCCCTTTAATATGAAATGCATGTATGTTCAAGGAAATATTTTCTGAATCCTTATGAATTGTCATAAATAATTTTTAAGCAAGTTGTCAATGCATTGAAGTAATTTCAAGCAATTGCATGAATATTTAGTTAATATTGTTTGGGGATTAAGGCCAGTATTGAATTTCTCAAAGCCTGTGTAATTCAGTGTGAAAATCTGTGCATTGTACAAAATGGATTTAAATGTAAAACTGCCTCCCCAAAATAGATGTAACTTGATTAAACATGCCCTCATACATATCTAAAAAAATTTAAAATCACCTAACTTATTAATCTCCGTAAAGGTATGGAATGATAACTTAATAAACATTATATCAGAAAAATCCAGTCTTGCTGTTGCAGCAACTGCAAATCTGATCTGATTTAAAAATTGGATGTGTAACATTTTCTAAATCACGAGATGGAGCCACTATTCTCATACACACAAAAAAAATTCTTCAAAGTACTTAATCTATTATGTGATTCTCATGTCTGAATAGTCGTGGATATAAACAGTTGAATTACATTTCAGCTTCTAATGTCAGCTTTCTATTGGCTTTAAGTTCAGAAATGTGGAAAATTCATCTTCTGGGAAATATGTCATACTTTGATTTACAAATTCTTAACTGAGGTAAATAAGAAGGTGAAGGTAGGGAAATTTTGTTTGCAAAGTACAATGAAAAATTCCCAAGTAGCTTTTCCATTCTGCAGTTTCACTGAGGGACACAGCTTGTCACATAAGATCCTACCAAATTCTGATAGGTAAGACAGAGTCCAATCATCAGCTTTATAATGTGTCATTTTCTGAGGTGTCTTCTCCAGTTATTTAGACCTGGAAAGCTTTTAAGATGTTTTTATCTGAAAGAAGTCTGAACTTTTCTTCTTCCTGTAAGTAACGACTACAACCTCACAAATTACAATTTAACAAATCAAGGCACTATCTTGAGGTAATATCACATAATAAAGCTTCACCCTCTTCAAATGTGTGTACTATATCCTGAGTGAGAGCACTCAGAATCACATGTTGGTCAAAGGGTGCAAAGTCACAGTTATGTAAATGAATAAGTCTAGAGATCTAATGTGCACCATTATGATTGTAGCTAATAATACTGCACAGTACACCAGCAATTTGCTAAAAGAGAAAATTTTAGGTGTTCTCATGACACACAAAATAGTAGAAACTATTGCATTGGCCAAAAAGTTCCTTTGCTTTTTTAAGTAAAAATAAGACATATGTTTCTTTTTCACCAAGAAAGTTATTGAACAATGTATTCACTACTACATTCTGCTATTTTTTAGGAAACTTCTTAATTCCATCTTCCCAAAACTTTTTTTTAAAGTATTTATTTATTTTTGACTGTGTTGGGTCTCATTTGCAGCACACTGGCTTCTGTCTAGTTGTGGATGTGACACACTGGCTACTCTGCAGCATGTGGGATCTTAGTTCCCAGACCAGGGATTGAACCCGCATCTCCTGAATTGGAAGGCTGATTCTTAATCACTGGACCACCAGGGCCATCACGTATTTTTTGCTCAACTATTTTAGAGCAAATGGTTGTTCCAGGTGACTTTTACAGTTTTCCAGGGAATTGAATTTTTTTTTTTTTTTTTTTTTTTTGTCCATTAAGAGAATTTTGTAAATACTTGCTGGGGTCCAGCCCCAGTGGATCCAGGGAATTTGAAGCAGGGATGGGATCAGCATCTGGGAAAGGACTATTTAACTAGAAATATAAAGAGAGATTAGGGAAGAATAGTATAGTAGGAAAATTGGTGGAGAAAAGATGCTGAATAACTTGGCTTACATGGAAAACCAATAAAATTCCAAGACAAGGAACTTGCACCATCTATGTTAGGCCACCGGCACCCACTTGAATAGCGGAGGGTGTCCCATCTTGGGCTCCCTCTTGCATGGGTCTTAGAAGCCAGGGCAAGTAAGTAGACTCAGAGAGCTTTGACGCCCCAGATGGGAATTCAGCCTGAAAAGGAAAGGGACGGAGAGGGAGAAAGAGAGAGAGAGAGATTTGACACGGGGGAAACCAGTCTTTCCAGTGACTGCCCCCCCCCTTTATTGTCCGGAAAAGCCTTTTATACTTTTGGTTGTACATAGAGATCAATGAACAATACAAAATTATGCAGCGTCAGCAGCCCTGACTCTTATTGAGACCAGGCTTTCTCTCTGCATACCTAGCTGTATACACAAGTCTTAGGTGATTTACATCATCTTCTGGCCAGAGGGCCAATTAACATTTTACGGCCCTTTTCTGATAAGGGTCTGTCAACCAGAAAACCTTAAAAGTGTTGTTCTTCCCAAAGTCTGGTGCCACTCTCAGAAAGCACTAAATAGAGATTTAAGAGAAGATGGCGGAGGAATAGGATGGGGAGACCACTTTCTCCCTCAAAAATTCATCAAAAGAACATTTCAAAGCTGGGTAAATTCCACAAAACAACTTCTGAATGCTGGCAGAGGACATCAGGCACCCAGCAAAGCTGATCATTGCCTTCAAAAACAGGTAGGAAAAAATATAATAAGACAAAAAAAGAGACAAAGGAGGTAGGGAGGGAGCTCCGTCCCGGGAAGGGAGTCCCGTCCCGGGAAGAGACTCTTAAAAAGAGAGGTTTTCAAACACCAGGAAACATTCTCACAGCTGAGTCTGTGGTGAGCTTTGGAAGCACAGAGGGCAACGTAACAGGAAGGAAAAAATAAATAATTAAAACCAACAGATTACCAGCCCAACAGTAACTCCCCCAGCAGAAAAGCAGTGCAGATGCCTGCATCCCCCACTAGCAAGTGGGGGCTGGGCAGGGAGGAGCGGGAGGCACAGCCGGCAGTGCTTTTTAAGAATAGGGCCACGGGAGGTGCAGGCTGCAGCCCTTTTTTGAGAATCGGACCCGAACGCCCCGCGAGTGGACAGAACAAACTAACTTGGGCTAGCAAACCAGACTGTGGGATAGCTACCATGCAAAACGCTGGAACATAAGACACCGCCAGGACCAAGCACAGAACAAAAGATGGATCGGAAATAGCCGGCTGCAGACCATCCCTCTCCGGTGACAGGCAGCCAGAGCCTTAAGGGCTGGAAGGGGGCAATCGCAGCCCAAGAGAGACATTACCTACCAAAATGCAAGCAGGCTTCTTTGTTAACTAAGACTTCTGGGGGTTCTGGACAGTCATCATCCGCCTGAGAAGGAACACCAGCAGTACACCCAGAAAACTGAGCAGCAGGGAAAGGCCATAGTCGCAGCGATTGTGCTCGCCAAACTCCTGAGCTACTCGGACCTGGGAAGGGCACAAAATGCAGGCCCAACCAAATCTGCACCTCTGAGGGCTTCCCGAGTGCTGAGCCTGAGCGGCTTAGACCGGGGAGGTGCATGAAGCCTAGAGCTGGCCTCAAAAGGTTCCCCGGCAGAGCTACGTAGAGCCTGAGTGGTGTGCGCCGCGAGCAGGGACAAGCCCAGAGTGGATGAGACACTGCAAGCACAAGCCAGTAATATTTGTTTGCAGCATCCCTCCCTCCCCACAGCACGACTGAATAGTGAGCCTAGCGTGTCCACCACCGCCCTCCCTGTGTCAAGATGGAAATCAGACACTGAAGAGATCAGCAAACAGAGGAAGTTAAACAGAGGGAACCACCTTGGAAGTGACCCCACACAACCCACAACACCAGAGAAAGGGCCAGATATACCTTTACTACTTTGAAAAATTTTTTTTTTTTTTTTTGAGTTGATGGGGTTGCGTGATTGTTTTTTGTTCTTTTTTTGTTTTTCTTCCTTTTTTTTTAACTTTCTTAAATTTTTAAGTACTCTATTTCTCTAATTATTATTTCTAATAATTCTTGTGGCTTTGTTTTTTGTTTGTTTGTTTGTTTTTTCTTTCTTTTTTTCCTCTTCTTCTTCTTTTCTTTAATATTGTATTTTTGAAAATCCAATCTCTACTCCAGATTTTTAATCTTTGCTTTTTGGTATTTGTTGTCAATTTTGTACATGTAAAAACCCAATCTTCAGTACCCAATTTTACCTGAGAGTGAGATTACTGGCTTGACCACTCTCCCCTCCTTTGGACCTTCCTTTTTCTCCACCAGGTGGCCTCTGTCTCCTCCCTTCCCCTTCTCTTCTCTACCCAACTCTGTGAATCTCTGTGTTCCAGACGGTGGAGAACACTCAGGGAACTGGTTACCGGCCAGATCTCTCTCTCTCCCTTTCATTTCCCTCTTTTATCCTCCTGGCCACCTCTGTCTACTTCCTCCCTCTCTTCTCCCCTGTATAATTCAGTGAACACCTCTGAGTGGTCCAGACTGTGGAGCGTACAAAGGAAGTGATTACTCGCTAGCTTGCTGTCTCCTCTTTTGATCCCACCTCATCTCATTCCAGTCACCTCTAACTACCCCCTCCCTCTTCTCTTCTCCGTGTAACTCAGTGAACCTCTAAGGGTGACCCTCAATGTGGAGAAACCTTTCATCTTTAACCTAGATGCTTTATCATCAGTGCTGTATAGATGGAGAAGTCCTGAGGCTAGGGTAAAAATAAAACTGAAAACCAGAAACAGGAGGCTTAAGTCCAAATCCTAAGAACATCAGAGAAATCCTGAATCCAGGGAACATTAATCAATAGGAGCTCATCAAACGCCTCCATACCTACACTAAAACCAAGTACCACCCAAGAGCCAACAAGTTCCAGAGCAAGACATACCACACAAATTCTCCAGCAACACAGGAACACACCTCTGAGCTTCAATATACAGGCAGCTCAAAAATACTCCAAAACCATTGACGTCTCACAACCCATTACTGGACAATTCATAGCACTCCAGAGAGAAGAAATCCAGCTCCACCCACCAGAACTCCAACAAGCCTCCCTAACCAAGAAACCTTGACAAGCCACTGATACAACCCCACCCACAATGAGGAAACTCCATAATAAAGAGAACTCCACAAATTCCCAGAATATAGAAAGGCCACCCCAAATGCAGCAATATAACCAAGATGAAGACACAGAGGAATACTCAGCAGGTAAAGGAACAGGAGAAATGCCTACCAAACCAAACCAAAGAGGAGGAGATAGGGAATCTACCTGAGAAAGAATTCTGAATATTGATAGTGAAAATGATCCAAAATCTTGAAATCAAAATGGAATCACAGATAAATAGCCTAGAGACAAGGATTGAGAAGATGCAAGAAAGGTTTAACAAGGACCTAGAAGAAATAAAAAACAGTCAATATATAATGAATAATGCAATAAATGAGATCAGAAACACTCTGGAGGCAACAAATAGTAGAATAATGGAGGCAGAAGATAGGATTAGTGAAATAGAAGATAGAATAGTAGAAATAAATGAATCAGCAAGGAAAAAAGAAAAACGAAAAGAAATGAGGACAACCTCAGAGACCTCCAGGACAATATTAAACTCTCCAACATTTGAATTATAGGAGTCCCAGAAGAAGAAGACAAAAGAAAGACCATGAGAAAATTCTTGAGGAGATAATAGTTGAAAACTTCCCTAAAATGGGGAAGGAAATAATCACCCAAGTCCAAGAAACCCAGAGAGTTCCAAACAGGATAAACCCAAGGCAAAACACTCAAGACACATATTAATCAAATTAACAAAGACCAAACACAAAGAACAACTATTAAAAGCAGCAAGGGAAAAACAACAAATAACACACAAGGGGATTCCCATAAGGATAACTGCAGATCTTTCAATAGAAACTCTTCAGGCCAGAAGGGAATGGCAAGACATACTTAAAGTGATGAAAGAAAATAACCTACAGCCCAGTTTACTGTACCCAGCAAGGATCTCATTCAAATATGAAGGAGAAATAAAAAGCTTTACAGACAAGCAAAAGCTGAGAGAATTCAGCACCACCAAATCAGCTCTCCAACAAATACTAAAGGATATTCTCTAGACAGGAAACACAAAAAGGGCATGTAAACCCAAACCCAAAATAATAAAGTAAATGGCAATGGAATCACACTTATCAATAATTGCCTTAAACATAAATGGGTTGAATGCCCAACCAAAAGGCAAAGACTGGCCGAATGGATACAAAAACAAGATCCCTATATATGCTGCCTACAAGAGACCCACCCCAAAACAACGGACACACAGACTGAAAGTGAAGGGCTGGAAAAAGATATTCCACGCAAATAGAGACCAAAAGAAAGCAGGAGTAGCAATACTCATCTCCGATAAAATAGACTTTGAAACAAAGGCTGTGAAAAGAGACAAAGAAGGCCACTACATAACGATCAAAGGTTCAATCCAAGAAGAAGATATAACAATTATAAATATATATGCACCCAACATAGGAGCACCACAATATGTAAGACAAATGCTAACAAGTATGAAAGGGGAAATTAACAACAACACAATAATAGTGGGAGACTTTAATACCCCACTCACACCTATGGACAGATCAACTAAACAGAAAATTAACAAAGAAACGCAAACTTTAAATGATACATTAGACCAGTTAGACTTAATTGATATCTATAGGACATTTCACCCCAAAACAATGAACTTCACTTTTTTCTCAAGTGCTCATGGAACCTTCTCCAGGATAGATCACATCCTGGGCCATAAATATAACCTTGATAAATTCAAAAAAATCGAAATCATTCCAAGCATCTTTTCTGACCATAATGCACTAAGATTATATCTCAATTAAGGAGGAAAACTATTAAAAATTCCAACATATGGAGGCTGAACAACACGCTTCTGAATAACCAACAAATCACAGAAGAAATCAAAATATGCATAGAAACTAATGAAAATGAAAACACAACAACCCAAAACCTGTGGGACACTATAAAAGCAGTGCTAAGGGGAAAGTTCATAGCAATACAGGCATACCTCAAGAAACAAGAAAAAAGTCAAATAAATAACCTAACTCTACATCTAAAGCAACTAGAAAAGGAAGAAATGGAGAGCCCCAGAGTTAGTAGAAGGAAAGAAATCTGAAAAATTAGGGCAGAAATAAATGCAAAAGAAACAAGAGACCATAGCAAAAATCAACAAAGCCAAAAGCTGATTCTTTGAAAGGATAAATAAAATTGACAAACCATTAGCTAGACTCACCAAGAAACAAAGGGAGAAGAATAAAATCAATAAAATTAGAAATGAAAATGGAGAGATCACAACAGACAACACAGAAATACAAAGGATCATAAGAGACTACTATCAGCAATTATATGCCAATAAAATGGACAATGTGGAAGAAGTGGACAAATTCTTAGAAAAGTACAACTTTCCAAAACTGAACCAGAAAGACATAGAAAATCTTAACAGACCATCACAAGCATGGAAATTGAAACTGTAATCAGAAATCTTCCAGCAAACAAAAGCCCAGAGCCAGACGGCTTCACAGCTGAATTCTACCAAAAATTTCGAGAAGAGCTAACACCTATCCTATGGAAACTCTTTCAGAAAATTGCAGAGGAAGGTAAATTTCCGAATTCATTCTATGAGGCCACCATCACCCTAATACCAAAACCTGACAGAGACGCCACAAAAAAAGAAAACTACAGGCCAATATCACTGGTGAACATAGATGCAAAAATCCTCAATAAAATTCTAGCAATCAGAATCCAACAACACATTAAAAAGATCATACACCATGACCAAATGGGCTTTATCCCAGGGATGCAAGGATTCTTCAACATCCGCAAATCAATCAATGTAATTCACCACATTAACAAATTAAAAAATAAAAGCCATATGATTATCTCAATAGAAGCAGAGAAGGCCTTTGACAAAATTCAACATCCATTTATGATAAAAACTCTTCAGAAAGCAGGAATAGAAGGAACATACCTCCACATAATAAAAGCTATATATGACAAACCCACAGCAAACATTATCCTCAATGGTGAAAAATTGAAAGCATTTCCCCTAAAGTCAGGAACAAGACAAGGGTGCCCACTTTCACCACTACTATTCAACATAGTTCTGGAAGTTTTGGCCACAGCAGTCAGAGCAGAAAAAGAAATAAAAGAAATCCAAATTGGAAAAGAAGAAGTAAAACTCTCACTGTTTGCAGATGACATGATCCTCTACATAGAAAACCCTAAAGACTCCACCAGATAATTACTAGAGCTAATCAATGAATATAGTAAAGTTGCAGGATATAAAATCAACACTCAGAAATCCCTTGCATTCCTATACACTAATAATGAGAAAGTAGAAAAAGAAATTAAGGAAACAATTCCATTCACCATTGCAACGAAAAGAATGAAATACTTGGGAATATACCTACCTAAAGAAACTAAAGACCTATATATAGAAAACTATAAAACATTGATGAAAGAAATCAAAGAGGACACTAATAGATGGAGAAATACACTATGCTCATGGATTGGAAGAATCAATATAGTGAAAATGAGTATACTACCCAAAGCAATCTACAGATTCAATGCAATCCTTATCAAGCTACCAGACGTATTTTTCACAGAACTAGAACAAATAATTTCAAGATTTGTATGAAAATACAAAAAACCTCGAATAGCCAAAGCAATCTTGAGAAAGAAGAATGGAACTGGAGGAATCAACTTGCCTGACTTCAGGCTCTATGACAAAGCCACAGTCATCAAGACAGTATGGTACTGGCACAAAGACAGAAATATAGATCAATGGAACAAAATAGAAAGCCCATAGATAAATCCACACACCTATGGACACCTTATCTTTGACAAAGGAGGCAAGAATATACAATGGAGTAAAGATAATCTCTTTAACAAGTGGTGCTGGGAAAACTGGTCAACCACTTGTAAAAGAATGAAACTAGATCACTTTCTAACACCACACACACAAATAAACTCAAAATGGATTAAGGATCTAAACGTAAGGCCAGAAACTATAAAAGTCCTAGAGGAGAACATAGGCAAAGCACTCACTGACATAAATCACAGCAGGATCCTCTATGATCCACCTCCCAGAATACTGGAAATAAAAGCAAAAATAAACAAATGGGACCTAATTAAAATTAAAAGCTTCTGCACTTATAGGAAACTATAAGTAAGGTGAAAAGACAGCCTTCTGAATGGGAGAAAATAATAGCTAATGAAGCAACTGACAAACAACTAATCTCAAAAATATACAAGCAAGTTATGCAGCTCAACTCCAGAAAAATAAATGACCCAATCAAAAAATGGGCCAAAGAACTAAATAGGCATTTCTCCAAAGAAGACATATGGATGGCTAACAAACACATGAAAAGATGCTCAACATCACTCATTATCAGAGAAATGCAAATCAAAACCACAATGAGGTACCATTTCACACCAGTCAAAATATGCATAGACTTTTGGCTGCGATCCAAAAGTCTACAAGCAATAAATGCTGGAGAGGATGTGGAGAAAAGGGAACCCTCTTACACTGTTGGTGGGAATGCAAACTAGTACAGCCACTATGGAAAACAGTGTGGAGATTCCTTTAAAAATTGCAAATAGAGCTGCCTTATGACCCAGAAATCCCACTGCTGGGCATACACACCAAGGAAACCAGAATTGAAAGAGACACATATACCCCAATGTTCATTGCAGCACTGTTTATAATAGCCAGGACATGGAAACAACCTAGATGTTCATCAGCAGATGAATGGATAAGAAAGCTGTGGTACATATACACAATGGAGTATTACTCAGCCATTAAAAAGAATACATTTGAAGCAGTTCTAGTGAGATGGATGAAACTGGAGCCGATTATACAGAGTGAAGTAAGCCAGAAAGAAAAACACCAATACAGTATACTGACACATATATACCGAATTTAGAAAGATGGTAATGATGACCCTGTATGTGAGACAGCAAAAGAGACACAGATGTATGGAACGGACTTTTGGACTCTGAGTCAGAGGGAGAGGGTGGGATGATTTGGGAGAATGGCATTGAAACACGTATACTATCATGTAAGAAACGAAGTGCCAGTTTATGTTCAATACAGGATACAGGATGCTTGGGGCTGGTGTATGGGGATGATCCAGAGAGATGATATGGGGTGGGAGGTGGGAGGGGGGTTCAGGATTGGGAGCTTGTATACACCCGTGGTGGATTCATGTCAATGTATGGCAAAACCAATACAGTATTGTAAAGTAAAATAAAGTAAAAATAAAATTAAAAAAAAAGAAAGCACTAAATAAACTTACATTCTTACATAGTAAGGACACAACAATTTATAACAAAGAAAAAGGAGTACAGTGATTTATAACAAAGAGAAAATTCATTAACTCAAAAAGTCTAGTGTTGCTAACATCAAAACTACTATATTCCTATTTCTGCATCTTGTTTACATTGATTAATATCCTCCCAGGTGCCTAAAAGATAAAGGATATGGAGGCCTGGTGGCAAACATTAACTCAACAATGAAATCCTTCACCATACTAATTCTTAGCTCTAAAAGGCTCTATATCTTTAAGATGTTTTAAGCTTCGTGCCTTTCACAGTTGGGGGGCTGTAAACAATCACAAGTTGTAAAAGTCTCCAACTGTCAGGCAAGTTAGAGAGCCATCAGAGGGATTTGAGCTGAGACAATCCTTTCATATGCAGGAGACCAGTTGGAGCTCTAAGTTAATTTTTTCCAGAGAATGGTGGTTGAGGATACCCCCTGTACTGTCAGAAGAGTATAGTATAGTAGACAGTAAACAGACAGATTTTGGTTTCGGGGTAGATGCTCAGGCAGAGGACCCCTTGAGACCTGACTCGCCTTGCCCATCAGGTCTCTCCGCATGACCTTGTCATGGGTGGAATCTCCCATGCTGGCTCCCGGCAAAGACTGAAATAAAGAAATCCAAAAGTATAATGTCTGGTGAATACTAATCAGAACTACCCAGCCACTCTGTAACAATTTTTGTCTGGAAATCAAAGAAACATGTGATCTTGCATTAATCTGATTGAAGATTATGCATTTTCTTTTGACTAATTCCAGGTGCTTTTTGTCAAGTGCTACTTTCTGTTGGTCTAATTGTGAGCAGTACCTTTTGGATTTAATCTTTTGGTTTTTCCAGAAGGGGTTGACACTAGAGGACATGCTTCCAACCGCACTGTATACACAACATTACCTTCTTTGGGTGAAGACCAGCCTTTGGTGTGGTTTGTGGTGGTTCCTTTCGCTTGCCGCATGATCTCTTCCATTCCACACCATTGTAGAGTATCTGCTTTTCATTGCTCATCACAATTTGCTTTAAAAAATAACATTTTCATTATGTATCAGTAGAGAATCACATGCAGAACTACAGCCAAGAAGGTATTTTTCACTTAAGTGGGACCCAAACATCAAGCAAGTAACATAACCAACCTGGAGCAAATGATTTTCAACCCTTGATATGGATATTTTGAATATGTCAGCTGTCTCCTGCATGACATAATGTTGATTGCTCTTAATTAATGTCTTGATTTTATTGCTATTAACTTCAACTGGTTTATTTGACCGTAGAGCAATGTCCAGCAAGAAATCTCCAACACAAAACTTTGCAAACCTCTGTTGAAACATTTGATCAGTCACAGTACTTCTCTGTAAACTGCACAAATTTTTTTTGCATCTTTATTGTGTTTTAATATTCATTGAAATAATAAAGCCTAAAGAGATGGGAATACCAGGGCAGCTGACCTGTGTCTTAAGAAACCTATATGCAGGTCAGGAAGCAACAGTTAGAACTGGACATGGAACAACAGACTGGTTCCAAATAGGAAAAGGAGTAAGTCAAGGCTGTATATTGTCACCCTGCTTATTTCACTTCTATACAGAGCACATCATGAGAAATGCTGGGCTGGAAGAAGCACAAGCTGGAATCAAGATTGCCGGGAGAAATATCAATAACCTCAGATATGCAGATGACACCACCCTTATGGCAGAAAGTGAAGAGGAACTAAAAATCCTCTTGATGAAAGTAAAAGTGGAGAGTGAAAAAGTTGGCTTAAAGCTCAACATTCAGGAAACAAAGATCATGGCATCTGGTCCCATCACTTCATGGGAAATAGATGGGGAAACATGTAAACAGTGTCAGACTTTATTTTGGGGGGCTCCAAAATCACTGCAGATGGTGACTGCAGCCATGAAATTAAAAGACGCTTACTCCTTGGAAGGAAAGTTATGACCAACCTAGATAGCATGTTGAAAAGCAGAGACATAACTTTGCCAACAAAGGTCCATCTAGTCAAGGCTATGGTTTTTCCAGTGGTCATGTATGGATGTGAGAGTTGGACTGTGAAGAAGGCTGAGCACCAAAGAATTGATGCTTTTGAACTGTGGTGTTGCAGAAGACTCTTGAGAGTCCCTTGGACTGCAAGGAGGTCCAACCAGTCCATTCTGAAGGAGATCAGCCCTGGGATTTCTTTGGAGGGAATGATCCTGAAGCTGAAACTCCAATACTTTGGCTACCTCATGAGAAGAGTTGACTCAATGGAAAAGACTGATGCTGGGAGGGATTGGAGGCAGGAGGATAAGAGGACGACAGAGGATGAGATGGCTGGATGGCATCACTGACTCGATGGACATGAGTCTGAGTGAACTTTGGGAGTTTGTGATGGACAAGGAGGCCTGGCATGCTGTGATTTATGGAGTCACAAAAAGTAGGACACGACTGAGAAACTGAACTGAACTGAATATGCCTAAAATGTTATTTTTTCTTCCATCTTCAATATTGAAATGGCTACACAAAAATTCACCAGTTTTGATATTTATTTTTAATGCATACTCATATGACAGTTATCACAATACAATTTAACAAAACTGTTTTGCTTGAAGCTATTCATAGTGTCGCAAAGAGTCAGACATGACTGAGCAACTGAACTGAACTGAACTGAAACATAACCAAGGGCTAGTAGAGCCGTCTTACAGAAAAAGCTGGACAAACTTATTGGTCAATGCAGTAAATAAGGAGATTAGTATGCTAACTGGTCTGACTATAATAAGCTATGTCTCTATTTAAATGTATATCAAAACACTGTTGTAGTATTTGCTTCTGCTGCTGCTGCTGCTAAGTCGCTTCAGTCATGTCCGACTCTGTGCGACCCGATAGACGGCAGCCCACTAGGCTCCCGCATCCCTGGGATTCTCCAGGCAAGAACACTGGAGTGGGTTGCCATTTCCTTCTCCAATGCATGAAAGTAAAAAGTGAAAGTGAAGTCGCTCAGTCCTGTCCAACTTTTAGCAACCCCATAGACTGCAGCCTACCAGACTCCTCTGTCCATGGGATTTTCCAGGCAAGAGTACCGGAGTAGGGTGCCATTGCCTTCTCTTTTTGTAGTACTTAAATATATACAATTTTTGTTAAGAATTTAAAAAGGATAACATTTAATATGTCTTTATAGTGAAAGATCCCTGATCTGGATTTTACCAAAGCTTTATGAACATTTAGTCAAATCACAGGAACACTGACTTCACATCAATTACTCACCCAATCCCAGTGGCACTATTGTCTAGATAACATCCATATGTTCAGCTTATTGTCATCTAGCAAATGTAGCTCATATTAAAATGTGCAGGTAATTTACCACCAACCTTTCCAAGGGAAATGACTCCTCATGGAACCATGTTCAGAGAATTACTTTTGCACAATTTTTCAAAGCCCTGAACAAAGGATCAATTCTAACTAGGATGGTTATTGCTTAGGTAGAATAAACATCAATGCAATTCACAATTTTGGTCTCATTTGGTAGAATAAAGAGAAAATCATCAGACGTTGTAAATACTCAATAATCCAGTATTGCATTCTCAAGGACTCCTAGAATATTTATCATCTAACATTGGCCTCCATATTCTATAAAATCCATCTTTTTCCAGTTCATATTAAACTTCTGTGTATTTTTTCTTGCCCCTATTAATCTCAACAGTGTATAATGATATTTGCTGTTGTTTAGTGGCTAAGTTGTGCCTGATTCTTTGTGACCCCATGGACTGTAGCCCACCAGTATAATGATATATTCATACACAAATGTGGGGAAAGAATGATGACTATGGAAAGGAAAGATAAAGTTTGTGGGTAAATGTTCCCATTTGACAATTTAGAAAAGAAAAATATATATGGTCATATTTTGAAGACATGTTTGACCAAAGAAATGAAATGTCAAAGGGAATTTGAATTATTTACTGTAGATTAGAAATTATTCACATCTGTGGGCCCCCAAATGGGAAGCAAGAGGATGTGGGGAAAAGAAGCAGGAAACATAGCCAGCAAAAATTCTATAATAGAAGGAGGCACATCACTTTCTTAATGGGAAAAGTAACTTTTTAAAACTTTCCTAAATAATATGTGCTCAGATTTGTCAAACTCTTTTCAACCCCAAGAACAGTAGCCCACCAGGCTCCTCTGTCTGTGGACTTTTCCAAGCAAGAATAGTGGAGTGGGTTGTCATTTCCTCTTCTAGGGAATCTTCCCAACCCAAGACTCTTACATCTCTAAAGGGTAATCATTTTTACAAATTCATGAAAAAATATCTAACAATTCAAAAGTCACTTTACCTGGCACGATAGCTAGGTTTATTTCCTTCCACACAATTCATCTTATGAGTTACACAGTTGTTAAGGTTAGTTTCAAAGTGATTCCCTATGTCATATATTACAGCATCAACTCCACTTTTTTTCCACGGAGCATTTCTTACTGAAACCTTCTACACTGATCTAGGCTAGTTGCTCTTCAATCTGATGTATGTACCCTTGGACCTTACTACATTCTTTTATTGGAATCTCTGTTTTCTAGTCTATTTGGGTCTCCTCCTTGGCTTACCTTCTTGAATTGATGAAACACGTTCTCCAAGCTTTGTAAAAAAGCTGAAAAAAATATTTTGAATCCTTCATATTTTACAATTTTTGATTCTACGTTTGAATACTTTGGCCATATGATGTGAAGAGTTGACACTTTAGAAAAGACCCTAATGCTGGGAAAGATTGAAGATAGGAGGAGAAGGGGATGGCAGAGAATGAGATGGTTGGATGGCATCACCGATTCAATTGACATGAGTTTAAGCAAGCTCCAGGAGATGTTGAAAGACAGGGAAGCCTGGTATGCTGCAGTCCATGGTGTTGCAAAGAGTCAGACACAACTGAGTGACTGAACAACAACAACAACAATTCAGTGTTTATACTCAATAATTTGGTCAATAATGAAGTTCTAAATTAAAATAATTTTCACTGAGAAAGTTGAAGGCATTTCTTCATTTCCTTCTGGCATCTGTTATCAATTTTGAAATCATATGTTTAACCTGAATAATAGTCTTTGGTTTGTGCCAGGGATCTCCTGGCTTGACTTGACCATCCATCACTGGAACTCAGCACATCCTTGGTAGTATGCAGCAGAGGAAATCTGCCCAATTCTACAGCGAGAGTCCCTAGACACCTGTGAGTGTTTGTGTTCACACTGCTAATGTCATCACATCCATCACCAAGTTCAGCTCAAGTAAGTACATTGCTAAATACCAGTAAAAAACATCATGACAGGTTGAGATAGAGATACTGTGGACTGAAGGAAAATGTTTGATATTTTAGAAGTTTTAATGACACTTTTTTTTCCTGCCTTTTGAACATGGGGCTTTAATTTTCATTTTGTGTTAAGATCCACAAATTAGACAGCTAGTTTTGCACTGAGGATTCTGAAATTTCTTCTGATATGTTTTCGAGTGTATCAAAGAAGGGTATGTAAGCCTCCTACGTACAGACAAGTTCTAAGAGCATATTCATAACTCCAATCTGTTCATAAAGCAACAAAGTTAGCCTAGGTACCCAACTAACTCAGTCAGTACTGTACTGTAAGAGGTTTACAATACTTTCCACACAAACAATATGTACATAAAAAACAAGCACAAAAATAAAGAAAACATTTTTAATCTTATAATACAGTACCTTGAAAAGTACAGTAGTATGCACAACGGCTGACATATAGGGACTGGCATTAAGTGCAAAGGCAAGAAGAGTTACTGACTGGAGGAGGGAGAAGAGGTGGGAGATGGGAGAGCTGAAGGATCATCAGCAATAAGAGACAGAGGGCAAGCTGCAGTTTCACTCATGCCTGGCACATGGCAGTTGATGCACAGATTCTGGCTCCTTGCTGGATTCAATTTTGTCTACCCTCTTGAAAAAAAAGATTCAGTGATGTCTGAGTAGTAGCTCTTTGTTCTTGTCATAGAGAACACGGTGGCACTGGGTTGCATTCTGAACGACTGTTGCAGCCTTCATATGCTCTATGTTCAGGTCCTGTGCCTGCCTCAAAATTAACAGTGTCTCCTCAAATAAAGAAAATCCTCTGCAATTTCCTGTGTCATAAATTTCTCCAGTTCTTCCATTACATCTTCCTCTGGTCTCTCTTTGTCCTTTATCTTGGCTTCTAACTCCATCTTTTGCCTCGCTTCACTCTCTCAATTACTTTCACTTCTATTTCCATCATTTTTGCTTGGGACTTCTTAGCATTTGCTGCTATATCACCTCTGCTTTTAAGCTTGCTTCCAGACATCCTGGGCTTGAAATAAGTATACTGTACTACTGTATTCTATACAGTATTGTACAGTAAAGTACACAAAAGCACAACAACTTGTAGAGGATGCATGCACGTAACAATGTATGCCAGACACATGAACTAACCTACATGACTGGACTTGCAAATGCATATTGGAAAGTTTGCAGCTTGAAGGTTTGTATGTAGGAGACTTACTGGGTTAGAGGCCCTTATAGGGTTGTGGCCACTTTTTCATTGGTGACTCACAAGCATAAGTGTATAGACATTTATTCTGTAGGGTAGATCGGAGGGGAACTATTCACTCTGCAGCCTAATGGGCATGGGTCTGCACACTGGCATCTAAGGAGTAAACTACAGAAATTGTCACTGTAAATTTCCACTAAATACCCCTGTATCTCCCAGTGCCTCATTTCTATTTTTTTTTTCTGTAATATTGTGTCCAGAGCTCCTCTCATAAAATTTCTCCACAAAGATGTCTTTCTGAATCTGCCATCTGCAATTAGTCCAAGGAGTTAGAGTGAGGCAGGTTATGAGGAAGAATGAATGTATATTTATTCTGAGTGCAAATGTTCAAATCACCCCTCAGCTTCAATGACACCCTTAAGTTCTGTGGCACTTGGTGCCTCTCAGGGTTTTGCAAAATGAACATGCTTACTAATCAACAGAAGAGTCTCGGCAGGAAGAGTAGTTTTCCCCTCACTCCAATATATCAGGACATTTATTCTTCTATCCACCTCCTTTCACTCAAAAACTCATGGAAATCTCTTTTCCATTTATTTTTCATTTGTTATTCTCTTTGTACTTGTGTTTATAAAGTTGGCCTTATTTCTCTACTGTCATTTCAATAGCATTTCATAAAGTGGAAAAGATAAGTGTGTGTTCAATTCAACAACTTTAACTGGAACCCTCAGTCATCATATTTAATGGCTGTATAATACTTGCCTGTTACAAGGAAAAATGACTGATCACATTATTCCAAATGCAGAAGTTTATTTACTATCTTATGTTCACATCATGAACAATATCTCATACATCCATCTTTATATGATAATTCCCTAAACAATTAGAGTCAGACTCTATATATCATTAAAATATTGATGTATATGCATATACCTTATACATGAGAAAATTTCTATTGAGTTACCATTAAGCAGTGAGTTGTTTATTAACTCAACAGGATAAGTATACTTTTTCCTTTTGCAGTTTCTTCAAACCAGGAATAGATGTTGAATTTTATCAAACTTTGTCTAATTTATATTGAGAGTATATATTTTATTTCTTAGCACTATTAACATGAATAATTATTTTAAAGATTTATTGACATTGCACTATCTGTGAATTTCTAGAGAAAATCCCACTTGATTATTGTTCATTTAGAACAATTCAATTCTTGGTTGCCATCTTTAAATGTGGGCCTTTGCATATTTATTTGTAAATGTTTTTAATCAGAAGTTCAGTTCAGTTCATTTCAGTCGCTCAGTCATGTCCAACTGTTTGCAACCCCATGGACTGCAGCATGCCAGTCTTCCCTCTCCATCACCAACTCCCGGAGTATGCTCAAATTCATGTCTATTGAGTCGGTGATGCCATCCAACCATCTCATCCTTTGTTGTCCTCTTCTCCTCCTGCATTCAAACTTTCCCAGCATCAGGGTCTTTTCCAATGAATCAGTTCTTCGCATCAGATGGCCAAAGTATTGTAGTTTCAGCTTCAGCATCAGTCCTTCCGATGAATATTCAGGACTGATCTCCTTTAGGATGGACTTCTTGGATCTCCTTGCAGTCCAAGGGACTCTCAAGAGTCTTCTCCAACACCACAGTTCAGAAGCATCAATTCTTTGGCACTCAGCTTTCTTTATAGTCTAACTCTCACATCCAAATGTGACTACTGGAAAAACCAAATCATTGACTAGATGGACCTTTATTGATAAAGTAATGTCTCTGCTTTTTAATATGCTGTCTAGATTGGTCATAGCTCTTCTTCCAAAGAGCAAGTATCTTTTAATTTAGAACTGTTCAACTTCAGATTCTTCAGCATTACTGGTTGGGGCATAGTCTTGGATTACTGTGATATTGAATGGTTTGCCTTGGAAATAAACAGAGATCATTCTGTTGTTTTTGAGATTGCACCCAAGTACTGCATTTCAGACTCTTTTGTTGACTATGAGGGATACTCCATCTCTTCTATGGGATTCTTGCCCACAGTAGTAGATATAATGGTCATCTGAATTAAATTTGCCCATTCTGGTCCATTTAGTTCACTGATTCCTAAAATGTTGATGTTCACTCTTGCCATCTCCTGTTTGACCACTTCCAATTTACCTTGATTCATGGACCTAACATTCCAGATTCCTGTGAAATATTGTTCCTTACAGCATCAGACTTTACTTCCATCACCAATCACATCAATAACCGGACATTTTTTGTGTGTTAGCTCTATCTCTTCATTCTTTCTGGAGTTATTTCTCCACTGATCTCCAGTAGCATATTGAGCACCTACCAACCTGGGGAGTTCATCTTTCAGTGTCCTATCTTTTTGCCTTTTCATACCGTTCATGGGGTTCTCAAGGCAAGAATACTGAAGTAGTTTGCCAGTCCTTTCTCCAGTGGACCACGTTTGGTCAGAACTCTCCACCATGACCCATCTGTCTTGGATGGCCCTACATGGCATGGCTCATAGTTTCAATGAGTTAGACAAGGCTGTGGTCCACATGATCAGTTTGATTAGTTTTCTCTTATTGTGGTTTTCATTCTGTCTGCCTTCTGATGCATAAGGATAAGATGCTTATGGATGCTTCTTGATGGGAGAGACTGACTGTGGGGGAAACTGAGTCTTCTTCTGATGGGCGGGACCATTCTCAGTAAATCTTTAATCCAATTTTCTCTTGATAGGCGGGGCTGTGTTCCCTCTCTATTGTTTGACCTGAGACCAAACTATGGTGGAGGTAACGGAGATAACAGTGACTTCCTTCAAAAGGTCCTGTGTAGGCACGGTTGCACTCAGTGCTCCTTACCCTGCAGCAGGCCACTGCCAACCCATGCCTCTGCTGGAGACTCCTGGACACTCACAGGTAAGTGTGGGTCAGTCTCTTGTTGGGTCACTGCCCCTTTCTTCTGGGTCCTGGTGTGTACAAGGTGTTTTGGGATTTTTTTGTTTTGTTTTTTTCACAGAAGACAGTGAAGTAGAAGGACCTGCACTCATGTTCTCCTGCGAGAACTCCAAAATTACAACTCACTGCTAAACAACCATTGAGAGGTTAATGTTGGATCCCACTACAAAAAATTACCCCACATCCAAAGGCAAAGGAGAAGCCCCAGCGAGTTGGTAAGAGGGGCAAAATCGCTTTTAGAATCAAACCCCATACCCCCTAGAGATTCTCACAGGGCTCAAACAAAACTTTGTGTGCACCAGGACCCAGAACCCCACAGAGACTGAGATATACCTGTCTGAGTGTTTAAGTGTCTCCTGCTGAGGCACGTGTGAGCAGTGGTTGGCTGTGGACAGGGGCTCTGGGTGCAGCAGACCTGGGTCACACATTGTGTGGCATAAACCCTCTTGTTGGAGCTCACCTTTAACACCACCATAGATCTGCTAAGCAGATGACCCACAAACTGAAGAACAATTACACTAAATTAATTCTTGCACTTGTAAGAAAGTTCTAGAGCCCACAACAGATTTCCCAACCTGAGGATCTGACAAAGGGAAAACTCCCAGGGAATCTGACTTTGGGGGTCAGTGGAATTTGATTACAGAACTTATACAGGACTGGGGAAACAGACTCTTGCAGGGCAAACACACACACACACACAAAAACACTTTGTGCACAAGTCAGAGGTTATCTTTTTTATAATTTTTACTTTCTTATATAGATTTAGTATGATAAGTATATTTTCCTGGAAAAAGAACTGGGAAGTCCTTGTTAGTCAAATTTCTAGTGCTATTATCACAAAGAGTATCTATCCTGAATTTAGCTATAAAATCTTCTGCCAGAGCATTTGTCTTAAACTATTATTTAGAAAATTAAAATCTTTAAACTTTGGATTCAAAACATAAGATTAAAATAAAAGATCTATTTGAGATACTGGAGAAGCTTCAGAGGTGGTTCTGTTTGGAAGCAGCATGACATAATGTAAAATGTCTTGTTTTGGAACTAAACAGCTCCATCTTTGACTTCTGTCTGTACCATATAATAATAAATAATTTATCTGAGCTACAGGTAGAGAGAAATAATAATGATGAGCAAATAAGACACTATATGTAAAATAGTTGCAAAATAGAACAGTACCTAACATCTTTAATTATATAAGCAGTAAAATTCATAAACCTATCTGAGGTTATTGATATTTCTTCCAGTTTGTGCTTCATCCAACCCAATATTTTGCATGATGTTCTCTGAATATAAGTTAAATAAGCAATGTGACAATACACAGCCTTGACACACTCCTTTTCTAATTTTGAACCAATCTATTGTTCCATGTCCAGTTCTAACTGTTGCTTCTTGACCTGCATATAGAGTTCCCTGCTATGATATTTTATTAAAATTATAGAACATTAAAATGCAGCAAAAGTGTTATACAATAAAATTTACTAAGATTTTTTTTTCTCATTTTAAATACTAAAAACAACTTCTATCTTGAACCTCAGAAATGAAAATGTGGACTTTTTTGCAGGTGAAATATACCAGCAAATAAGTTTGAGGAGCTAGTCCCCTGATGTAGATATCTTGTATGAGAATCATTAAAAGAGCCCTGTTTGGGCTCAGAGAAGAGTTGGATACATTTGACAATTGATTAGAACAGTGCTTCTCCCACTCTACTATTCTACTTACATCAGAGCCACCAGAAGGATTCTTTTTCTTTTCTTTTTTTAAATTAAATTTATTTCTAATTGAAGGACAATTGCTTTATAATATTGTGCTGGTTTCTGCCAAACATCAACATGAATCAACCATAGGTATATTTATGTGATTCTTAGAACACAATGATTCTGATTCAACAGGGCTTGTGTGGGGTCAAATAATTTGCATACATAACAAGTTCCCAGGTAATGTAGATGATGCTGGTCCATTTCACAATTGGAGAATTATTGCTATGGAGAAATTAGTCCCTCTGTCAGTGAAGTCATGTCCTGAGAAAAACTATCCACAATCGTCAAGGCTAACCGTAAATTGCATCTGTTTTGGTAGTCACAAATCTATACATTGGTCAGATAGGTATAGTGTCTCTATTTTGAGGGCTTCCCTTGTAGCTCAGTCGGTAAAGAACCTGCCTGAATTTCAGGAGACCCAGGTCTAATTCCTGGGTTGGGAAGATCCCTTGGAGAAGGAAATGGCAACCCACTCCAGTATTCTTGCCTGGAGAATCCCATGGACAGCGAAGCTCTAATTTTCATATGAAGAAGTGGCCAGGTGATATTTTCTCAATCACTAAAGAAGACATTAGAACCTCAGGTTCTGTCTAGAGAATCTCTCAGGCATCTAAAGAACGTTAAAACCCAAAACACCACAGTGCACTTCAGTCACCATTTTTAAATACAAAATTCCTTACAGTCAGAGATTTCATCCTTTTAACACAAATCCCTGAAATTTGTATATAAAAGTCAAAGAAGATTAAGAAAACTGGAATTGAAAAGAAAATAATACTGTAAGCATCTTGAAAGCAGGCATATTTTAGATCATCAGCACCTTGTTGGGTATCAGGTTTAAAATAGGAAGTTAATCTTTTTTAAATAAATAAGATGAATTTATATTTGTTTTGGATTATTTATGTTACTTTTATTTTTGTGGTATCTCCAGTTTTATAATGAGATATTCCCAAGTGAGAACTATTTAGAATGCCAAAGAAACAAATTTAATTCTAGCATATCATCTGAAGGAAATCCACAATAAACAAGAAAAATATATATTTTAATAACTCAAGAAAGGTCATGTAAAAAAAAAGTAACAAAGTAAATCTATAAATCTAGCCAGCAACTGATTCCAAGAACAAATGTTTTAAAAAGCATCTGACCTTTATATTGGTTTTCTCTCCAATTAATGTGTGCAAAACCAGTGGGAAAAAATAATGCAGTTCATTTCAATGACATTGAGTGTGTGTGCTTAGTCATTCAGTTGTGTCCGACTCTTTGAGACCTCATGGACTGTATCCCACCAGGTTCTTATATCTATGGGGACCTTCCAGGCAAGAACAATGGAGTGGGTTGCCATCCCCTCCTCCAGGGGATCTTGGCAACCAAGGGGTCAAATCCAGGTCTCCTGCATTGAGGTGTATTCTTTACCATCTGAGCCACCAGGGACATTGGTAATGCTTACATAAAAGGATCAAAACAAAACTCAAAATTTCTAATAATTGATATACCAAAGCATCTTTTTTCCCTAAACTATAAATTGTAGTGTTTTTTATCTCATGAGGGAAGGGATGTGTATTCCTATGGCTGATTCATGTTGATATATCATAGAAACCAATGCAATATTGTAAGGAAATTATCCTCCAATTAAAAATAAACAAATTAAAATAAAAAATATCTCAGAGCATAATTAATAATAGAGAATTTTTAAATACATTTTTATTTTAAACCCTAGCAGCACCAGAAAATGAAATATAAATGCTCAATCATTTTAGCAAAACAAGAAAAAAATTATTTATAAAGCATCATCCACCCAGAGTGAATAATAATACAAGCAAGCAATAAGACTTTATCTAATGGCTCCTGTTTTATATGAACAGAAAACACAGAAAGGATACAATGACTATAATTCACCAAATGAGTGGAAAGGCCAGATTGTATGCCTGTATCCTACAGTTCAGTGCTCAAGGAGCTTCTCACAACTCAGTCCATCTGGTAGAACTAGTCAACAATATCTGGCACTTATTGGATTTGAACCTGGTTGGTTACTAATTTATTAAAAATCTAACCAAGTAATTGAAGTTATTCACAAAATCCTTTCTCCATGAAGGTTATTTTTTCTAAGAGGAAATTATTTCAATTCTACTATAAGTTTCAATATTTATCATTGACATTTTGTGTTAATATACACTGTGAATTTCCTAAAAGAGAATAAAATATGTAACATTTCCCAAACTTATTTGGTAACTAAATTAGTTTCTTATTATAACCAATTAACACAAGCCTAGTGGCTTAGAACTCAGTCGTGTCCAACTGTTAGCTACCCTTTGAACTGTAGCCCACCAGGCTCCTCTGTTCGTGGGACTTTTCACACAAGAAAACTTGTGTGCATTGCCATTTTCCTCCTCCAGGGGATCTTCCCAACTCAAGAATCAAATCCATGTTACATCTCCTGTGTCTGCTGCAGTGCAGGCAGATTCTTTACCCTCTGCACCATTGGGAAAGTCCCAATGTGTGGCTTAGAACAATACAAAGCTATTCTTTTACAGTTCTGAAGTCCAGGATGTGTCAGGAGGGTTGTGTTTCTTCTGGAGGCTCTAGAAGAAAATCTATCTATAGCCTTTCTTGCTTCCAGAGGCCACCTGCATTCCTTGGCTCATGGCCCCACCATCCATCTTTAAACCCAGGAAGGTAGCATCTTCCAATCTTTCTCTATGTCCATCAGCTTCCATTGTCATATCTCAGGCTCTGGTCCTTCTCTTACATGAACCTTATTATTATATTGAGCTCACTAAAATTATCCATAATGATCTCTTAATTACATGTGCAAAATCCGTTTAGCCATGTAAGGTAACATATTCATAGATTCCAAGGATTCGGATGTGGTTATCTTTGTTTTTTGTTTTTGTTTTTGTTTTTGTTTTAATTTTTATTTTTACTTTATTTTACTTTACAATACTGTATTGGTTTTACCATACATTGACATGAAACTGCCACGGGTGTACATGAGTTCCCAATCCTGAACCCCCCTCCCACCTCCCACCTCATATCATCTCTCTGGATCATCCCCGTGCACCAGCCCCAAGCATCCTGTATCCTGTATCAAACATAGACTGGTGATTCATTTCTTACATGATAGTATACATGTTTTAATGCCATTCTCCCACATCATCCCACCCTCTCCCTCTCCCTTTGGAAAGCCAACATTCACCCAACCACAGCTATAGCATCCTCTTTTTTAAATAGAAGCCCCATTATAATCTCACTGAAATAGTGCTCTGTAGAATAAAGTTTGGGAACTTATGTTTTTATAAGAATATGAACAAGATGCCAGACACTGGAAGCAAAAATGTTATAGCCAAGAAAACTCTGTATAGCCAAGACCAGTTCACTATGGAGAAGCAATAATTGAAGCTGGCGGAGGAATAGGAAGGGAAGACCACTTTCTCCCTCACAAATTCCTCAAAAGATCATTTCAACGTGGAGCAAACTCCACAAAACAACCTCTGAATGCAGGCAGAGGACATCAGGCAACCAGAAAAGCAGATCATTGTCTTCAAAAACAGGTAGGAAAAAATATAAAAGATGAGAAAAGAGACAAAGGAGGTGGGGAGGGAGCTCTGTCCCGGGAAGGGAAGCCCATCCCGGGAAGGGAATTCTAAGAAGAGAGGTTTCCAAACACAAGGAAACACTCTCCCTGCTGAGTCTGTGGCGAGCCTTGGAAACACAGAGGGCAACAAAACAGGAAGGAAAAATGAATAAATAATTAAAACCAACAGATTACAAGCCCAACAGTAACTCCCCCAGCAGAAAAGCGCGCAGACGCCTGCATCTGCCACTAGCAAGTGGGGGCAGGGCAGGGAAGCGCGGGAGGCGCGGGCTGCCGTGCTCGGTAAGAATCGGGCAGAAACGCCCCACGCGTAACCAGAGCGATAGAACTTGGGCTAGCAAACCAGACTGGGGGATAGCTACCACGCAAAAAGCTGGAACATAAGACCCCGCCAGGACCACGCACAGAACAAAGGACGGAACGGAAAAAGCCGGCTGCAGACCATCCCCTGCCGGGGACAGGCAGCCAGAGCCATAAGGGCTGGAAAGGGGCAATCACAGCCCCAGAGAGAATTTACCTACCAAACTGCAGGTAGGCATCTTTGCTAAGACTTCTGGGGGTGCTGGACAGTCACCATCCGCCTCACAAGGAGTGCGAGCAGTACACCCAGAAATCTGAGCAGTAGAGACAGAGAAGGGGACAAGTCGCGGCGACTGCGCTCGCCAAGATCCTGAGCTGCTCGGACCTGGGAGGGGCGCAGAGTGCAGTCCCAAACAAGTCTGTGCCTCTGAGGGCTACCTGGGCACCAAACCTGAGCGGCTTGGACCCGGGAGGTGTGCGAAGCCTGGGGCCGGCCTTGGATGGTTCCCGGCTGAGCACCGTGGAGCTGGAGCGGTTTGTGCGTCGTGGGGCGGGGGGGAGGGGGACAGGTCCAGCGGGGCTGAGACGCGGTGTGCCCATGACAGTGCTATTTGTTTGCAGCATCCCCCCCTCCCCACAGCGCAACTGAACTAGTGAGCCTAAAAAAAAAAAAAAAGTGTCCACCACCTCCCCCCTGTGTCAGGACGGAATTCAGACACTGAAGAGACCAGCAAACAGAAGTTAAACAGAGGGAACCGCCTTGGAAGTGACCCCACATGGCCCATAACATCAGAGAAGGGCCAGATATGTCTTCACTATTTTTACAATCATTCCTTATTTTTTTTCTTTTTTTTTTGCTTTCTTTTTTTTTCTAACTTTTCTTTAATTGTTAAGTCTTCTATTTCTCTACTTTTTATTTCTATAACTTACTATTACTTTTCAAAAAAAAAAGACTCTACTTTTTTAAGGCAAACACCATATATAGTCTTCACGTGGTTGTTGTTGGTATTTCTTTTTTAATCTTGTGGGGGTTTTTTTTCCTTATTTTTTTTTCTTTTTCTTTTTCTTATTTTTTTCTTTTTTCTTTCTTTTTTCTTTTCTTTCTTCCTTCTGCTTCTTCTCTTTAATATTGTATTTTTGAAAATCTAACCTCAACTCTAGGTTTTTAATCTTTGCTTTTTGGTTTTTGTTGTCAATCTTGTACATTTCATAACCCAATTTTACCTGACAGCGAGATTACTGGCTTGACCACTCTCTCCTCCTTTTGGACTCTCCTTTTTCTCCACCAGGTGGCCTCTGTCTCATCCCCCACCACCCCATCTCTTCTATATCCAACTCTGTGATTCTCTGTGTGTTCTAGATGGTGGAGAACACCTAAGGAACTGATTACTGGCTGGACCTGTCTCTCTCCTTTTCATTCCTCTCTCTTACCCTCCTGGCCACCTCTGTCTACTTCCTCTCTCTCCTCTTCCCTGTATAACTCCGTGAATACCTGTGAGCGGTCCAGACTATGGAGCTCACATAAGGAAGTGACTATTGACTAGCTTGCTCTCTCCTCTTTTGATCTCACCACATCTCATTCCAGTCACCTCTAACTACCCCCTCCCTCTTCTCTTCTCCATGTAACCCAGTGAGCCTCTCTGGGTGTCCCTCAATGTGGAGAAACCTTTCATCTTTAACCTAGATGTTTTATCATTGGTGCTGTATAGATGGAGAAGTCTAGAGAACACTTACAACCCCACCCACAGTGAGGAAGTTCCACAATAAAGAGAACTCCACAAATTACCAGAATATGAAAAGGCCATCCCAAACGCAGCAATATAACCAAGATGAAGAGACAGAGGAATACTCAGCAGGTAAAGGAACAGGAGAAATGCCCACCAAACCAAACAAAAGAGGAAGAGATAGGGAATCTACCTGAGAAAGAATTCCAAATATTGATAGTGAAAATGATCCAAAATCTTGAAATCAAAATGGAATCACAGCTAAATACCCTAGAGTCAAGGATTGAGAAGATGCAAGAAAGGTTCAACAAGGACCTAGAAGAAATAAAAAAGAGTCAATATACAATGAATAACGCAATAAATGAGATCAGAAACACTCTGGAGGCAACAAATAATAGAATAATGGAGGCAGAAGATAGAATGGTAGAAATAAATGAATCAGAGAGGAAAAAAGAAAAACGAATTAAAAGAAATGAGGAAAATCTCAGAGACCTCCAGGACAATATGAAACGCTCCAACATTCGAATTATAGGAGTCCCAGAAGAAGAAGACAAAAGGAAAGAACATGAGAAAATTCTTGAGGAGATAATAGTTGAAAACTGCCCTAAAATGGGGAAGGAAATAATCACCCAAGTCCAAGAAACCCAGAGAGTTCCAAACAGGATAAACCCAAGGCAAAACACCCCAAGACACATATTAATCAAATTAACAAAGACCAAACACAAAGAACAACTATTAAAAGCAGCAAGGGAAAAACAACAAATAACACACAAGGGGATTCCCATAAGGATAAC